>NC_088331.1:41017500-41260000 GCF_036884655.1 Musa acuminata AAA Group | reverse complement strand
AGGTTATCATGAGATCTTATGTTTAATCTCATAAGTCTCATATGAAGTTTTTTTTTCCTTAAGATAGTTTCGGTGTTAAAACTTTATACAACATAATATGAGTTTAATTTGGATTGATAAAACTAAAATATTTTTACTCTAAATTAATCCTTTAATATTATTTATATATCTCAACATTTCTAGTGTAATACTACTGTTCTTTGATTTTTTTTTTCATTTTCACTTAATCATCAATTATTCCATCCATGCATAAATGAATTAAGTTACTATCACCAGATATGTTATGATGCCTGAGAGTATTATACTATAGTTGGTTTTAGATACATCTTTTAAGGATAGGTTACTTAAAAGACAATGAATTAAATGTTACTTCTTACTTAAAGGTTATACTATAGCAGTTACTAATTACTCTAAATGTAAATATGTCTTAGTATTTAACCAATAGACAATGAATTAAATCATCCCTCATGTTGTGCTCACCTTAAGGTCTAATTTGGTGTAACCCATAGCGGGATGTATGACCAACCACAGGGTCATCCCAACTTGCATGGAGTCGCACTGGGGCTTTTCCTCTTGGTCATTTTACCCCTTAAGAACTTAGCCACATGTATGATCATAGTGTTCAACTCCATAGACTTAGTGGCCACAAGTAAATGAGATTTTAACTACAAAAACTTTAGGCACAAGTTTGATTCATGATATACGCACCCGATCTGGACATCCCTTAACCCAGGCTTGCTCTTTACACTCAAGCTTAGAGGTCCATATGGCAAGTGATAGGTTAGCATAGCCTAATGAATGCCAACAAATCTTCTTGTAGCCCACATCAAGCATGAGATCACAAGTTGCTATGTGCACTAGAATAGTTAAGTGTCCATGCTTATAGAATGACACATTCTCAGGTCTCACGTAGCTAAACATTCATGCATGGGCTTGAATCTCTTGCAGGTATAGGCCCATGAGCAAGTTATGACACTGTCTTTGTGCATGAACGCACAATCCACCTGCATATGTTATCTTGCATATGCACGTATATATTTAATGCATAGTAAATGATCTATGTTCTTATATCGCTGTTGATGTATTTATGTAATCTTGTATAGGCACATGCATGATGCATGATCGACGTACAGACGATTGATCTACTATGCACATGCATACTTGATGCACGATTGATCCACTAAGGTTTGATGTAAGATGTCCACATGGTTGTGCTTCGCTTCGAGCCCATCATGCAATGAAAAGTAATTACCGGATTAAATCCCCTGTATCATCCTCATATGATATACTGTCTTTTGATTATATGTCTAATTGATTAAGCTAATAATACGATGATGATATGATAATATGTTATAACATGTGATTTTGATATGATAAAAGGACCTAGATGATCCCTATCAATTGCAGGAGGATCAGTAGCGATTCTTTTTAGGGATTAGCGAACTATTATATGTGATAGCTAGATAATTCCTTCATCTGTTATTGTGAAAAACGTGTTCATAGTAGACGATGGATATCACTCGATCTAGTATTAGAAGTGCGATATAAGTACTCTCTATCTATCAAGAGATGAACTCATCTTATTAGAGTGATACCTTTCTATCTAGTTTTGGAAGAGTATACCATCGAGTGTCCGATTATGCCAAGATGATGACGATGTGCATGGATAATTATATTATATATATATTATGTTGTGCAAGTGACAATTATGAGACTTATAACTTGATCAAATATTCGACTCACAAGTCTGTATAACTAATTGTACTTATAAACAATATTACATGAATGCATTCTTATGACTTGTGCATGATGATAGTTAGGTAATCGATAAATGTGATAATTAGTTATGAGATTATATTAAAACATATTTATACACAGCTCCGTGTAATAAATTTTTGAAGGACTTAACGCAAGATATTATTTTCTCAGTATACAAGTTAATTCTTATCAGAACATGACACCAAGTATAATAGCATAAGACGGAGATCTGCCACACGACCAACTTTGTTTCACCGTCGAACACATATGTCCATCAGAAGGAAGCATGGACGAATGAATCATCCAAACAAATGAATCAGATGCAGCACCGTATTCATCTAACCCAGTAAGAGTCCCATGATGAGTTGGTTCTATTGTTAGTGACAGATTCACAGATCAATGACCCCTATGATACCTTGACATGATGTTGAAGAGTTACAACAAGCATGAAGTTTGTCAGGTTCAGGCATCGAAGAGCATCTCATCAGCTCTATATGTTACACAAGTCTAGACTGCACCTATCTTCAGGACCTTTCAACTTCTACAACAGAAGATAACCAATGGCGATTGCGATCCGTAACATTGCGGCCCGTGCTCCTTCCAAGACTCTGGGCAGAGATCACAGGAGCGAATGCGGGGAGGAAGTCATGCCCAGCTAAAGATCTGCCTACTTGAAGTCAATTTTTATCCATTCATACCGGCCAGGAAGCGGATGGTCATTTACGGGATCGAAGTTGTACCTGGACATATGATCGAGAGTGAACGAAAATAAACGGTGAGGAACATGCACAACGTGGTGTCGTATCAGAAGCTCGGTTCTATTTTAATGATGATCCTCATATTCTCATGAACAAGGCTTGATAACAGAGAAAAAAAAATGAAAGAAGAATTGTACCTTTCTATAAATGTTTGTTGTTGGAGTTGCTCTGCACCAGCAAAGAACTCTTCCATCTCATAAGCGGTAGGGATGTTCTGACGAGAAGTTTGCATTCTAGTAGAAATTGTAGGTCTGTTTGCTGAACCCAGGGTCCCTATAGATTCTGTATCCCTTATCAGACTGCAAGGTGTGGTCTCCCTAGAACACCAAAAAAAGAATTTAGAGTTACAGAGTTTATTTGCACTGAGTATTAAAAACTTCTAAGGACCTTTAAATTGTATGTTTCTGATAAAATATTGCCAAAAATAAGACAGCGAGAAATTGTCTAGAAATTATAAATTCTTCTTCGATATATAGCGCAAAGCCAGCCTGATCAGCTCAAGATGCAAATAAGAGAATAGATGAAAGAAGGAAATGCAGTGAAAATAAGAAAAATTAGATTGTCATCAAGGTTTTGCCTTTATGCATGAATGCAATAGTAAAGAAGCAACATGATATCTATTACAAGTTCCATGTTACTTGCACAAGTCAGATCTAAAAAGACTTGATAGAAGGTGTAAAATGCATTAAGAACAAAATAGACAACCAAGGGAGAACAAATACTGGACATGATAAATACAGACAACTCTGTTAGTGACACCTACTACTGTCAGGCAACAATATTCAAACTATGGTTCATGCATGTACTTTATTTAATGTCACTAGACAACAAACTCATCAAACAGTCAGCACAGAAAAAAATCATTGAGCCAGAACAGCTTCAGTCAACATCAGCTAGGTTTAAGATGGACCAGTTGATGTACTGTGGACTCAAATGTGGGGTAAGATCTCAAGTTAACTCAGTATGGTTCTCTATTTTTCTCCTCCTACCATGCTCTATATTGTCCATTGACATGAACTCTAACATGAAGCCATCCCCCATTCATGCAGTGAGCAGTGACCACAATGTCTTCTCATATTTAACCTTCTTAAGAAGCCTTACAGAAAGACAGTTAACCAGCACCAAATTTATCAGTGACAATGCTCAAGCTTTACTGTATCAAATGTCAAATATAGATGTCCATGGTTAGAAACAAGGTAGCTCTACGGCTAATGTGCCTAATCTTGTCCACTGTATGCACTTTGCTTTGCAAAAGTACTTTACCTGACATTAGGAACTGAATGTGAACAGCCCAAATCTGTCTACCACTAGCAGGGATAACACTGGTGGAACATTTTCAAACACCAAGACAGAAATGTGAAAGGAAGAAGATCAAATAACCAAATAACTACTGAAGAAGTATAAAATAAAATAAAATGGAAGTAATTCCAAGTTTTGTCGATGACAGAAGATCCACTTGGAGGCATAAATGACAAACAGAACAATGAATGCCCCACTAGTACCAAAATCACAGAAAAGAAAATTGTCCGGTCATCAATAATAACTCCAGTAATAAAAGAGGAACACGAATATGAGAATGGCTTAGCCTGCACTGGGTAGTAGTAACACGTACAGCACTCATGTTCAAGAAACAGACCACCAGCAAGAAATGACAATGAAGCAAGTGCAGATTCTCATAGATATCTACATGTAAGAGAAGAGGCACAGGCAATCTATAGAAAAATGTACGTCCCACCAGAAGCAAAGTCTCGGCGGTGCAAAAATAGATAATGACAAGAAGCTTAAGAACAGAACACTTTGCAGGACCAGGAATTAGTAAAACACAGGATTTACTACGTTAACTTTCTATGAACAGAAGTTTCATGGGAGATTTACTAGATAGAAAAAAGAAGGAAAAATGACTCTCTCTTTTTCCCCATGGCACAATATTTTCAATGCACGAAGAGAAGTTTCATGTGAGAAGGCTAGTAAGGGTAGAACCTACATTTCGAGAAAGCATAAAAAGCTTTGTATATGCCAAGAAAATGAGGAAAACAAGCTTCGAGCTTGGGAACGCTGACGTCAAAGAGGGACTTTGCAGAGATGAATGCACTGCTTGAAGGAGAGGGATAACTTCTTACTATATGACACCCTTTGCGGAAAATAGAGATACCGAGTTAGCATGCAGCATTTAAGCTCAACACGTAGAGATAACCTATATTTGAGTCACAAAGTACTCTTAAACACACAAAAAAACACAGGCTATGATTTCCGAAAAGTTGAAAAGATGATGAGAGAAACATATATGTGTACATTAATTATTGTAAGTAACTAAATATGGTCCGGTTTTGGAAGGAGATGGAAGAAAGAGGGACGACAGAAACAGAGAAAACAGACGAACGAAAGCAGGAGTGGAAGAACAAAAGCAAAACCCCGGATTTTAGCTAGAAAGGTTCTATTTTTCCTATGATTCGAGCAGAACCCACCTCTCTCTCGCATCGGCATCCAGAATATTCTCCCCATACGATACCTCTGCATCAGCCGGCGCCAACATGATGGCCGCCGCCGGGCACCTGCTCGTCGAGACGGACCCCATCGACCCCGAATTCGCCCTGGGAGCCGGGCCAGACTTGTGCGAGCTCCCCCTAGGGTTGGGCCTGGGCGCGTCCTTGCACGGCTTGCACGCGGGAGACGGCGGGAGGGGCTTCTCGAGGCGGCGGCTCCGTAGCTCGAGGTAGGTGCGGGACGAGTCCTGAGCGGCCGCGGCGGCGAGTGCCCGGGCGCGGGTGCGGACGCCGAGGGTGGACTGATGGGAGACCTCCATGACGGCGACCTCGCCGGAGACCTTGGCTTTCCGCATGTACTTGCCCATGTCCGGCGCCTCTGCTTCGATCCCCCTCCCCGGGCTTTCTCTACGCCGAGCACATACAAGAGAAAGAGACAGGGACGAATGTGGAGAGACCAGAGGGCTATGGAAGGAATCAAAGTGCGGAAATGAGAGGAGGAAAAGGAGTCGAGTGAGTTGAAAGTGGCCGAAGAAAAAGGAGGGGAAAAGAAAGAGTTTTGAAAGCGGAGTTGAAAGAAGAAATAGTAGGAGAGAGAGAGAGAGAGAGAGATTAATGGATTACAGACGGAGCGGAGACATTTAATAGAGAGAGAAAGAGAGAGAGGGAGAGGGAGAGGGAGAGGGAGAGAGAAGGGGGGAAGTACTTGAACTGCAATGTGGCTAAGTCTTGTGAGAGAGGATGTGTTGGAGTGTAATTGAATACATATATAAGAGGGAATAATAGTCTCCGAATTAAACTAATAATTTAGTAGGTTTCATATTTATTTTTATTTTTAGCTTCACTCGAACGCATCAAAACTCATCGGATCAAATGTAGATGAAGGAATAATGAGGCCACGACACGTCTGATGAGATTTTAAGTCCAATCTCCAAAAGATTAACTTGTTAATTTCATCCAATTTGCTTCTATAATTACAACAACAAAAAAACTTAGATTATTTCTTTTGAAAATAATAATAAAAAAATCAAATTCATTCAGTTTGGTGTGACATATCAAATCCATTAACCTAACATTAGAGGTTCAAAATATCATTAAATAAATATTACACCTAAAACATTGATATATATATATATATATATATATATATATATATATATATGAAGATTATATTAATTTGATACGATGAGATAAATAATTAATAAAGAGAGAGAAGTTTGAAACAAACTCTGAAAACACAAGAAGTAAAAATATAATGATATATATAAACTATGATCAAATGATAATTTTTTCTTATGCTAATCTATTGGCATTAGACACATCTTAATATACTTTTAATATAATATGGTTAGATTTCATATATATATATATACATGTACGTCACACATATTTACGATATCTAACTTGATAGGAGCTAATGTCAATTCAGTATGTAGCAATGAAATTAACAAAAGCACCATATAAAATTCACATCTTTAGTATGTATACGAGGCATCATTTAGTTATGTGGACAATATAAGCAACAAAGTAATGTCCAATAAAAGATATATTTTTTATGAAATTTATTGTTATGTTCTTTCTATTTATACGAGAAATTTTTTTTTCTAATAAAGTAATAAGATTCTTTTGTGTAGTTGAAAAAATCTTATTTGCTATCAATATCTATTATATGTTGAGTGGAATATGCATCGGAATTGATATAAATAATAATTAGCATGCAAGGAAATAATATGATTGTATCATAATTTTAAAATAAATAAGAAAAAAAAACTTTGTTTATCTTCAGGTTTTAATCATGTGACTTATAAGTCTTGTAGCTTTGAGGATTATATAGCACATGAAAACATTGTTTCTGTAATATTATTTTTTGTGTGAGAATAGTTCTATCAGTAAAAATTAAATAACATATATTAGTTTCGATCCATAATTCAATAAGTTTAAAATTTTCGATTGAATTAATATTAATATGATCTATGTTAACATTGACTAATTTAAATCAGATTTATTATCCATTTCTAATATGATATCAAATCTAAGGATAAAAAAATAAAATATCAAGATGATAGAGTCGCACAAAATAGGAAGATATTAGATAAAAATTTATGTGACGAGAGATTGAAAGATGAGTAAAAGAATAATCTCATATTGAGGAGAAAAAAAATTAAGAGATATTTTTATATTTGATTTGACTCACAACTCAGTAAGTTATATTAGTTTAGGTTGAATTAGTATTAAATAAAATGTATATTAATTTTGATCTATTCAACTCAGATGTATCATCGATTTTCAAATTTGATCAATAGTTGTTCCGATAAACTCCACTGTATATTTCATTAGTATGGCATGACGTTTGAGTTTAGTGAACAAATGTTTCGTGACTAGTGAGTTAGCACGGCTCGATCCATGGATTGATATCGAAAATTTTCTATCGATTGAGTTGGACGTCGAGATAGGTCGAATCTTAACGTTTCTCAATCCGAACGCTGTCTACGGCCTTCGTTTATTCGATACGTGTGGTCGCGTCCAACAATAAATGCTACAAATAGTAACATTTTTATGATATTTAAGGAAAATGACGGCCCCCGTTTCCCATATCGGCAGCATCTTTTTAGTAGCATGCAGAGATAATGTTATTGGCGAGAGGAGAGAGAGAGAGAAATAGAGTTCAAAGACGATTAATTAGATATCTATTATTTTAATCAATACCATTGAAATGCCTGTTTGTCATCGTGTGCCGTGCAATGATGTCACCTCCACTGCATAGCTACGATCTATTATAATATGTCTACAAAGGCTAAAATATTTTATAGTCAAGACCAAACCACTAAGTAGTAACTATGATTCTTTTCAGAGGAATGGGATGAATCGCCGGTGCGATATGGTGGTCGCCCGTGTTTTGCTGTCGATCCCCTCGTCTTATTATCCGGTTTAAGAAGAGTGAAAGAGTTTAACATCACTAATATCATCATTCTTCCGGAGAACTCTTTTTTTTAATCCCTATCGTAAATTTTGTTGAATATATTTGTTGCTTATAGAGTTGTAAGTTTTGAAAAAAAAAAAAAAGTGTTCTTTGCTTTTTCTTATGTGGCTTATTGTTGGTTTTTGTTACGATCCGAATTTGATGAGTTGATTAATTTATTAATTTTATTAATTTTAAATCATCGGTAATAATACTTAAACTAAGATTAATAATAATATATTCATATTATTTTTATAAATCGATCAAATTATAGCACGATGAATATGAGGTGTAGCCTAGTGATTACTCCACGTCAAGTCATTCAACTTTGTTTATAATGATTCTAATATTAAGACCTAAATCATTGTAATAATAATATATTAATCGGATCTTTATGAGTCGATCTTAATTTTGTTATATGCGATTAATCGAAGTATTATAGTTCTGTTTTGAATATTTAAAATTTTTAAATTTGTTAAACCCATCCAATTGAGTGATTATAATATTCTTGAATAGAATTATAGTATTTTATTTCAACATACTAAAATATAATGAATTAGAATGGAGTTACAATGTCAAACTAAAAATACTGTAATTAATTGATGATTCCATGAGAGAGTCATATGATTAATTGAAATGAGAGGACCCATATGAAAAAAAAAAAAAAAAAAAAAAATCTATGGGAACAAGTGCATATGTTTAGAACCACTTCCACTTCTTTCTTTCTATAGATACTTTCTTCTATATTTCTCAGAATTATGGTTAATTCTTTTGTTATTGTTTTAACCAAATTAGGCTTGATTTATTTTACAATTCTAACTCTATATTCCAGTAGATATACTATTAACATAAGTTATAGCTAAATCAGCATTTTCCACAAAAAATCATTAGCCCCTTCATAATAATAATAACACTATATTATTATTATTATTATTATTATTACATTAATAATAATAACACTAGATTATAACATATTCATTTTTACTTGGGGGTGCCTTTTTTTTTCACTTGGATGCAAATACTTTTAGACTCTTACTTAAATAATTTGATCACATATACTCTTAAAAAAATCTTTAATTTTGATAATATTTTTTTTAAATAAATAATCTTATGATTGTGTTATAGTGATTTTATGAAATTTTGAATTGGTTTAGTAGAAGTTAACTAAGTTACACTCGATTATAGTATCAATTAAAAAATTAAAATTTGATGATTAATTATCATAAAATCTCAAAAAATATATAAATAATTATTATTATTTTAAGATAATTTCTTGTAATTCTATGAAAGTTTGGATTGGTTTAAAAGTTAACTAAGTTATATTCAAAATTAAACTAAGTTATGCTCAAAATTAAGTTATATTTGATCATAGAACCGATTCAAAAAACTCTAATTTTGATAATTAATTATCATAAAATTTTTATAAAAAAAGATACTAATCATGAATCATGAACAAGTAGGTTGGTGAAAGTTGACTAAGTTGCACTTGAAATTAAACTAAATCATACTCGATTATGGAACATGTTAAAAAAAACTCTAATTTTGATAAATAATTATAATAAATTAAAAAATGATACTAATTATCTTATAACCATATCCTAGTGGTTTTGTAAAAGCTTGAATTGGTTTATTAGAAGTTGATAAGGTTATAGTCGATGACAATATCGATTCAAAAAAATCTAAATTTTGATAATTAATTATCAGGTATTTTATAAAAAAAATAATCATCTAATAATTATTTTATAATTATTTTTTAAAAATATGAGTGGTTCAGTGAAATTTGACCCAATTATACTCAAAATTGAACTAAATTACACTCATAGAATCTATCCAAAAATTGATTGGGTTTGATTCATGATCTTTTTTTTTATCATTTATAAAATAAAAAACATCCGTAAATAAAAATGAATATAAAAAATTATGAAAATTCTTTTCGTAAAATATCCAATAACATTCTATAGAAATTGGCAACTAATAATGATTAAGTTTGATCATTATTTAGCTTACTTGATGATATTTGAGGATCATCACCTAGCGGTCTTGATAGGTGAAAGTGTTCATTGGATATATCAATTTCTCTCTCTCTCTCTTAGAACGACATTTATACAACCAAACTGTGAAAATAATATACAACCAATTCGAACTTCGTTTGGATGACTTCAACCTTAACAGATCAAAGATCGACCCGACAATGTATGACGATTTGAAGTATATCTTTGCTACTTAGGCAATCCGCTAATCAAAGTCGATTTATTTTTTGACATAAGGAAAAAAGAAAGGTCAATGTTAGTGTCATTGGTTGTGGATGCAAGTTCGGTGCTGATCCTATCTAATTGTTTTAGGAATGTGTTGCATCTTGAGAATTAGAATTATCAAAATAAATTACAAGATAAATGCTTCTTCGTGATTCTTCCAAATCAATATCGATAGGAATAGTGCTTAGGGTATGCTTGACAATCCTTTTTTGTTTCTTTTTTATCTTTAAGTTAGTAAGAGATCGGATGTGAGAACTTGAAAAGTGTTTTGGATCAAGATTGAATCTGAATGATGAAGAAAATATTTTTTTACATCAAACACTATCTACACGATTAGTATCGGACATACCTAATGAGCTCACTCAAATACTTAAGTTATATTGAGCTTCCTATATGTCACAGGCACTCAGTAGTTAATTAGATTCCGAATGATAATTAATTAAAAATACCAATCATACCAATAAATATAATCTTTGAAGGATCCACATTAACCTCAGCCATTGACATAAACTAATTACATTTTGTGAACTTAAAACTCAATCAAATCCTTCAAATATAAACTGAATCAAGTACTTTGTTTCGTACACTCTCGACGCAGTTGTTGCGAGGTCTCAACTCGAATCGTTCATTCCTCTGACATCATCATTCGAGACGCACTCGGAAGTCGACTTTATCGAAAAGAAAACAACAACAAAAGGTTTATTATTATTGGATGCGAAGCTCTTAAATCTCTCTCCTGCCTTTACCGAACACAACCAGTGGATGTTCTACAAAACCGCGCGTTGATGCATGCAGTTGCGTCAGGTCGAACGCTTGCGTGCGTCTCGTACGAAAGCAGCGTTGTTTCGCTCACAACGGCAAAAGCAACGTAGCGTCCGCCGGGGTTTGCTCGGAAATGATGGGCATGATGACTCACACCGCATGATTCCTCTTCCAACTCCCAACTCGGTGGTGGCCTTCTTCGTACCACACATCATTTCAAGATAGAATTATGCCGAAGCGTTGTCGCCATGGGAAAGCAGCAAGCAAGTGCGAGGCACCGAGCCTTGCTATCTGACGCGATGGACCATCTTCCCATGATATGCTCTCTCGCTAGCTGACAGTGGGACTGCTATTGAGAATGATGCCAATCAACATCAATTACAACTAAAAATAATTATATATATTCATATTTTAGTCACAGTTATGTTTGCATTATTTATCTAAAAGAAAACCATTACCATGCATTAGGAGAGTTGAAATGTATGCAATACCAATACAAGGATAAGGATTTTAGAATAAAAAAAAAATAAAGAATAGCTATTATATGACAGAGATACAAAGTCAGAAAAACATAAAGGATAAAAAATTAGGCTTCTCATTTTCCTCATTTTGAATAATTTTTATGACAATATCTCCTTACACAACTACTAAACTTACACAATATGTTCATACAGACTAACGGTTAAGTGTTTGTACTATAGCTGTATTTGAATATGTAAAGAGCTAGAAAAGAGTAATGCTAATTAACCAATCTTATCATCTCTCGGGGGGAAAAAACCAATCTGTGAGAGTCAAATACACATGCTATGGAATCTTCGAATGAAGGATTTAATCTTAAAAAAATGATTTTAAGACCTTTTGATATCCTGAAACGAATCAACAAGTGAAAAAATAATAATAATAATCTTCAACAATAATGTGTTGCATCTTCTAACAGGAAGAGTTTTAAAGCATAAAAGGTTGATTTAATAGATCTTAACAGGAGGTATTCGATAATAGGACCGAAATGAAGGTGGGAAGCATGTGAACCGAAGGTGTTCTCGTGAACTACGGCTTGCAGTACAGTGCAGGCACATATTCCACAGTTTCCTGAGACGCTAAAAAACATCGACAAGACGTAAATCGCATCCTCATTTTGCTAACACCAGTAGAATGATTTCACCTCTCGGGGTTGATGGACAATTAGAGATGAGAGCTTGTTTCCAGCGATGTTGCAATCAACAGGCTTCCCCCAGCTTTCACAATTTCCAATCACATTCCTGCTGAATATGGTCATGATGAACTCAAATGGATCGTTGAGAAGCAGCAGTGGAATCTCCGAGTGAAACACTTCCCGATGAACTCCCGAGAGTGCATGAGGTCATCTACCCCATGGGAAGGGGAGAGACGAAGGCCAAGTCCCTTTCACAAGTCAGAGAGGGAACAGTAGCTCCGTGGATGAGAACAAAAGACCATTCATGAGTAGTTGTCCTTTCGGAGGACACTGGAACAGCTCCAAGTGCAGCAGTGTGGTTGAGGCTGGGTGGCTCTCATTTCATTGACCTTTTCCTTCTCTCGGTACAAAGTGTTCATCTTGGAGCTTGCTGTGGTATCAGCTTGGCACTTTGCTCGTGGGGACAGAGGCATAGCCCACAGGAATAAGGGTTGTGAACTGAGCACTCTAATCATGTCTGCTGCTGCTGCTAGGTTTCGAGTAGGGCCTTGAGGGAGATGGAGTCGTTGATGTTGATTGCTCAATGCAATCTACAGCAGTTTGCCTTGGACTCACATGCATGGAGGGAATCTGGGACACTCGGATAGCATTGAACCCAAATCCTGCGAGGAGTTCTCAGAATCAAGTTTCTTCTCTGTTTCCTCCGGTTTCACCTTTTATGATGTCTGCTACGGTTCCAGCTTCTCCGCGATGAGCAAAATAAGCTTCACCTACACCAGATTATATCAGGTCGGACTTGGGTGGGATCCACGAAAGACCCATATCACTATCGATGGGTTCACATTTCTTCCCCATCTTGTAGAGGAATTTCCAACAACAGGATGGCTCTTTTGCATAAATATGTTACTCATCAAGCTCAAATTTATAGTCGGGTGGCTGCTGCTGACTGAATATGCCAGAGAGTTTTAGATATGTAATTGTAGCAGATCAAGTGTAAAGTATGCACAAAAGAAAATTTGATTACGTAAATAAGACAAACGAATTAAAGTACATAAAAGAACACTAACAAGCAGTTGAGCCTAAAAAAGGAATTTTGGAGAAGGTTACAACGTATGGAAGTGCACTATACCATTGGACATCAAAAAAATATGAAATACATGCATAGAGCAAGCATACCTGGTGATGGATTCAGGTGTCTGCATTGGGCTTCCTTAAGAAATGATGCAGATCCAATCAAACGTTTGGTAGGTCGTCAAGATGAAGGCTTTCGACAAACCTGACAATGAAGAGGCGGCCCCGTTTAAGCCAGAAGAAGTAAGATAGGGACACTAGTCATTTCAATCAAGAAGCCAGCCATTGCATGTGAAAACTTGCATGCCTAATCACGACTTAAGAACTCACCACGTCTGCAAGTAAGAACTGCAAGCTGATACAACATTTCGTGTGACGAAGAACATGATACATAATCCATAGATGTGTTCCTTCTTATGGGATTCTTAAAGTAGTTTTCTGGATATTCAAGTGTCGGAAACCACTCTGCTACTCCTGAGGTTTTCACTGCAATCCTCACTGCCTTCACATATGACGGAACAGTCTTAGAAATGTTGCCGAGTAAAACAAGCAAGCAAGCAAGCAGAGAGTTCACTCTTAACAGAGATACGTTTTTCCAATCCCAACTGATCTGCTAACTGAGGTGATTATACATGAAAACGCTTTTCTTACTCTATATGATATGCCATAAAGAAAAGTATTAAATCACACATGGAGAGATCAATGTAACAATTTGACAACATTATTTACAACTTAGAAGCACTCACACACAACTTCCATTTCCCTCCTTTTGTGGGCCACAGATTCAAGTTATAATGGCAAGAAATGGAGTAATCGGCCAATAATAGGAAAACGATCATAAGGCCACCTACAAATATCACAATGTGTTGCTACCAATCCATGCATGGCCTTATTGACACACTAAAACCAAGAAATATAACCACATGCTGCAGTTGAGGAAGACAAGAGACCATTATTTTCATAAATGTACTAAAGAATGTTGCTGATGAAATCCCTACCAAGAACAATGGGAGTGTAGAGGAGATCCTCAAATATCAAGCTTTGCAAATTGCGAAGATCCAACAAACCAAAAGGACCGTCAGATAATGTCAAGAATAACAATAAAGACATACAAAAGAAAGTTGACATATGCAAAGAAGAGTCATCAATACGAAGAAAGCTGGTTACAAACTCGAACACAACACTTACTATGAACGATCATCAAGTGAATTCTCACAATAACATAGAATGACATGCAAAAAAGTGACCACAAATTTCTGCATAATGAAAAGAACAATAACAGAAAAAATGTTCATAAAAGTCAGCTAGGTTTACCAAGAATTCTAATGGGAACCAAAATTAGTGAATCAGAAAAATAAAAAGATTAAAAAATCGACATCGAAAAAACCAAACTTCTAAGGACAAGTTAATATCAAACAGGAATATAATAACCTATGAGGACAAGTTTGTTTAGCACTTAATTTCTGCTCCTAGATATGGAAATTCAAACAAGAAAGTGTAGATGATTTTTTTATATTTAGATGTCCACCATGCATTGTGCTCATCTTTGATAATGCATGGCATTATAACCTCAGGATGTAACCCTCAAGATCAATGAGAATGCTATACATTTCACGTGACCATATTCTATTGCCTCTGTTTGTTCTTTGCCTCTCTTCTTCTTCCCTAATATTGAGAAGTATACAAGTCTCCGCTGAACAACTTGGCTTCGAACTTTTCCTTGAAGGTGTCTAGAGAAATCTCAAGAACTCCTCCCAAAGGCACTATAAGACAATTACTACCTAAGGGAAGAAAACCAAGTCATGAAAGAAAAATCAACCAAAGCCAATTACTTGGTCCGATTTTATCCAACACATCAACGTAACTTGAAAAGATCATAAGGATTGTTTAGTATTCATCCACGATGGATCAATTCATCATGAGACAATCAATCCAACCTCGTGGATCTTTGATTCCTCGCATTGGCTCACCACGAAGTCAAAGAAATCCCAAACTTGCTTTGCTCTTTGGGATGCGGTACGATACAAAACCCAGAGAGCAGTGATTCACATAGCAATAAATTGTTCGAAACTCCGAAAGGTTTTTCGAAATAACACAAGGGGCAATTAAATCTAAAGACGACGAGCATAAGAGGCCATCTTGCCACGATGGGAGAACGAGAGGATGTCACTCACAAAGCAAACGCAGCACCCAAAATGGCGAGGTGGATGCGTCATCAAGGGTTCTGACGGTCGTCGCCGTCGCGTTCGACTATGGAACGGGGAGGGAGGGAGAACGCCGGCATCGCCTCGATAGTGGCCATCTTTTCGGTTCGGTGCCAGAAACGAGTATCTGGAAGTGACGTGGGTTTTGCGCCGGATGTCTAATGGACGATCCTCAACGTTCATCGAAATCGGGAACAAATCTCAAAGCGATCGTCGGTACATCTCGATTCAAAACACTCCAACTGGTAGATCAACCGTTCATCACACATCTGTTCTCACACATCTCCCATGACTATTGTTATTGAGGTATATGGAAACTTTGACACTTAGATCAAAAGTATAATTAAACAACCGTAGGATAAAATAATAGGCATTGTTGGCATATGATCCTCCCAGATAAGGCCATCCTACAAATAATATACATGAAACTATTTATTTGATTTATGATAATAATAACAAACAGTACGTCAGCTCCGATCCAAGACAAGCAGCAAACATGGCAAATTGTCTCAGAAACATACGATGGACAGAAGCTTCACAACCAACAGCAACGTAACTCAGTACGTGACTGTAAGACTACATATGTAAGGTGACCATGCAACGTGCTAATGCTTCACTCAGTGACCACCACTGCCAAACCCGCCGCCACCTCCTCCTCCAAACCCTCCGCCACCACCAAATCCACCACCCCCTCCTCCTCCTAGTCCTCCCCCGAGTCCCCCACCTTTCCCATACCCACCCCCAGCACCACCACCCATGCCGAAACCACCACCTGCGCCACCACCAAACCCGCCACCCTTGCCAACTCCACCACCAAACCCGCCACCCTTTCCAAAACCGCCACCGGCACCACCACCAAACCCGCCACCCTTTCCAAAACCGCCACCGGCACCACCACCAAACCCGCCACCTTTCCCAATTCCTCCACCAAAACCGCCACCCTTGCCGAAACCGCTACCGGCACCACCACCTTTTCCAAGGTGACCGCCGAGTCCACCACCACCACCACCAAGACCGCCGCCACCTCCAAGTCCACCACCATGGCCACCACCGAGACCGCCAGCACCTCCAAGTCCACCACCATGGCCACCACCGAGACCGCCAGCACCCCCAAGTCCACCACCATGGCCACCACCACCACCAAGACCGCCGCCACCTCCAAGTCCACCACCATGGCCACCACCACCACCAAGACCGCCGCCACCTCCAAGTCCACCACCATGGCCACCACCACCACCAAGACCACCGCCACCTCCAAGCCCACCACCATGGCCACCACCGAGACCGCCACCACCCCCAAGGCCACCACCATGGCCACCACCGAGACCGCCACCACCCCCAAGACCACCACCATGGTCACCACCGAGACCTCCGCCACCTCCAAGGCCACCACCACCACCAAGACCGCCGCCACCACCAAGGCCACCACCACCACCAAGACCGCTGCCACCTCCAAGGCCATTACCACCACCAAGTCCACCACCGCCCAAGCCCCCTCCGCCACCAAGCCCACTCCCACCACCGAGTCCACCCCCACCATATCCGCCGCCGAGGCCAATACCCCTCCCGAAACCGGGGAAGAAGCCGCCACCTTTGGTCGGCCACAAGACCTTCTCCCTGCCCTTCTCGCCCCCCACTTCCCTCCCAAAAGCACTCGCAACAACACAGCTGAAGCAGAGCAGCAGCGCAAGCGGCGCTCTGCCAACCCCACTCCTCCCCATCGTTGTTTCTCGAGGCTACCACTACAAGCTGGTGCACTCGTTGGTACCGGGCGAGCACGCAGGAGAGGCTATTTATAGCAGCGGACTGCAGCTGCAAGTGAAGCCAGCGATGCGCGCCTCGCCACTTAAAAGAGACGGCATTGAAGGTGACGCAGTTGGCCGGTTGGCGACGTAATGGCCCGAATTGGAATAGAGACGGCTCAGGTGTGTGTGGCTGACGCACACGGTGCAAACTTGAAAGCCAATAGACAAATGCCACCTCGACAACATCGTAAAAAAAACACCAAAATCAAAATGCTTTCCTTTTGTTTCATTAGCCTGCTCGAGAAATGGGTGTGTGGCTCACACACCTTAACTTCTTATGCCATTCATGCAAATGGAATGGGGAAGAATATAGCTTTCAACTAAACACCAATTTGATAATGATTATGTAAGTTCTTTTAGCTAAGAGGAGAAAGTGTTCATGGCATATATATATATTGGTCACAATGTCATTAAAGAGGTATGACAACAATCTCTTTCTTAGTCTACCCACTCGGCGTACTTGATCAGTGGTTTGATGGAACCAATTGAATTTGACAACATGGAAGAGAACATCTTGATACCAAAAGAATCATCAAGAGAATTAAAAGTACAAACATAAAGAATAACATACACATAATTATGTAATTCAATTATCTTTGCCTGTTTTATAGAGTTAGATGTAGGGTCATCATAAAGTGAACTTTTATGTCTCCTTAATGCTTTGAGGAAGCATATGTTGTTGTTAACACCATAAGCTTGTTTATTTCTGAAATCATAACCTCTTTAGGGTAAGTTATCAGACTCTCTCTCTCTCTCTCTAGACATATAATTTGTGTAGCAGAAAATTGTTACAAACTTGAAGAAACCCACAAGTCAAAATAAGACATTTTCACGTACACGATGGACATCACAATCTCCACAGATGAAGAGAAATAGTCCGAGAACTGGATGCAGCTGTGCTTAAAGCTTTGGTAGAACAAGTAGACTAGACAAGAAAATTTTTCCCTTCAATAGCAATGCGTATACTCCAAGAAATGATTCGGCAGTCCAGCTTACTTGTGTTGCACCAGATTCATGCCAAGAGGAAAAGGAAGGTCATCATGACTTGCTATCATATATCTGTAATAGAAGCAGCAACAGAACACTGATAAATGACACGACATGTGTTGTGTGATTATTCTTGCAAACATTTTCTGAATCATTCAACTTGTTTATGACAAACTATGCTTCCATTTCTCCTCTTCTTTCTCCAGCTTGGACTTCCTTTCCCCATCCCAAACAGGAGGCTTCCAGTGGAGTGCACGGTAACGAGATAAACCCAATTCTTACCGCCCACAGTGATGGAATACTTATTTTATTGACAACAGAAGCAAAAGCGACACAGAAAATGGTTATTCAAAGTTGGAAGTCAAGTGACGAGTATTGGGATGCAGCAGTGGGATGAGCATTCATTTCATTGACATAAATGCTGCAAGTGTAGTAAATCTGGTGTTGGGTGGTGGGATGAAGAATGGTCAAGGATGGCTGAGCTGGGCACCATATAATCTTGACAATAGATTTGGTGGAGGGGATTGGAGATTGATACGCCAGCAAAGTACTAAGCATGGTCACTTAGACTTAGTAGATAGCTGCACTCCAGCTACTGAGCCATTAGGATACTGGTGCCCCAGCACAGTAAATGTAGCATGTGACTCTTGTAGCAGCAGCACTGCACTTCATTTATTGTCCTTCTTTAGGGTGGTGCCAACAGCGGAACCAACCAGTGTTTGTGTGTAGACTTTGGGTTCGCTGCAATAACACTGGAACATGGCATTTAAAGCCATCGGGTGGGAGTAGATTTCTGGCTATCTACCAAGTCACCAAAGCATTAATATGGGGAGTTACTGTGCTCGAAGACTTGCAGAGAGAGTATTGAAGATAGCCAGAAATGCTGATCTGATCACCTGCTGTTCTTTAATAAAGGTTCAAATGAAAAGAGGCAGAGTATTGAAGAGAAAGACTTCATCGTACAAAGGAGTAGATGAAGTTCTGCAAGCTTAGTTGTGCTTATAAGGTTGGATGCTTTCTTCAATTCTCTCCAAAGCAAATACCACACACCAATTCTATATAAATACTAGGATGGAAATGCCACAAACTCAAATCTTGTCCTCCGTCTTAAGTGGATAATTCACATGTATTAATCCATAAAAGGAAAAAGATAGCGATGGTGATGATTCGCTTGTTGGCATAGAAATTCTACATATTTACGTTGAGTTGATGATCCCATGTTGATTACAAAAATGCTGTTGACTGTAGTAAGCTAAAGAAGAATGTTCTCATCCTTTATGGGTTGACATTGTTCCGTACGTAATGCAATAGTCGCCCATCAAAGGCCCATATACTACTATGGGCCAATTGGCCGTGTCATTGCTGCGTGCTTCCGTCGCGTTGACACGCTGACACGAGGGTGGTCGAGCTACAGGAGGGTTGGGCGTGCTGTTCTTCACGGCGGAGCTGCTGCAGTCGCCGGTAGAGCGTTGGTGCGGTGCTTCTCGAGGAAGCATAGGTCTGACACCCGCCGTATAAATCCGAAGGTGCCGAGGGAGGAAGCCACCGCAATCTCTCACAGCCTCTACCAGATCGTCAAGGACCATGGCCCCCTCTCCGTCTCCAACACTTGGAACCACGCCAAGGTGACAAAGCTTGGATCTTTCTGTTATACTTGCATATTTGTTTTATTTACTTGCAAGAAGAAAGTGAAATGGCGCTTAAGCATGGATTCTGCTTTTTTCTTTATTTTTCTTAGGCTACATAGTGTGTTGTTCATTTGCTGCTAACAAGATGAATGCGTTGCCTTTTAGGTGTTTGATGAAATATCTGACCAAATTTTTATCGTCTTCCACCCCTTTGTTAATATTTACTAGTTCTCTCTCTCTCTCTCTCTCTCTCTCTCTCTCTCTCTCTCTAAAAGATAAGTAGCTATATTAAACAACCGAAACTACAAAAGTAGAGGATAAGTAGTCTGAAGTGGGTGGTCGGTTTCAAAGAAGCTTCCAAGTAAAGATTTTGACTTTTGGGATTACCACAAGTTGTCGTGCAATGTTTCAACCACTCTATGTATCGCCAGTATACTATTTGCTGTCTTTGAGAAATCTATAAGCATTGCTGGCTGTTAGGGAACCTTGTGGGGACAGGCTTCAAACTCAAGCATCGTTATAGGGGGAGGAGGGCACATGAAGCATACGAATGATGAGGAGAGGGTGAAAGAGCTCTTGCAGCTTAGTTAAATTCCAAGATCCATCCGAAATCAGATCAGCAACAGTATTCATGTTCTCAACAAAATTTATGCTAAAAAAAATAGCCATCTACTGAATGATATGTTGTTGACCCAGGATCAGTCCGAACCTTGATACTTGCACCATTGTCAATGACGATTTGGAGACATTCTCTAATCAGATTAGTGAGGCAAGACAAACTCCTTTCAACATGGAACATCCGTAATGGTCTATGGTCGACCCAGGGGTTGGGGTTACCATATTTAGTGAGGAGGATGTTTACCTAAAGTTTGTTTTCACGGTTGAGAAGAGGGAGGATACGTCTAGAATTGATTTTTTTTTTTTTTACCAAGTTGAGGTCCTGTAAACGTAGTCCTCCATTAGGTTTAGGGCTGGTGATCTGGTCTCAGGAGATGAGTTTACATTTGGAATGGTTTGGGGAGTCATTTCAAAAGAAATCTTTGGATATTCTGTTCATATGAGAGACAACTTTGTCACTGATCCAAGAGGTCATAAGGGTATGGGTTGGAGTGGAGTTAATGATGGAGTTGATGAATACAGCCTTCCCAGCTTGGCTAAGGAAACCAATATACCAGCCCTTCACCTTTGCAAGGGTCTTGTCCACCATTCTACTTTGGAGGTAAATCGAGATTCTATTGTGAGAGATGAAGGAGCCCAAGTAAGGCATAGGCCAAGTGCCTATTTTCATGCCAAGGATGCTACATATTTTATGCTTGATGGGTGGGGGACAATTTCTAGGGAAGAAAATATTGGATTTGTCCAAGTTGGCCTTAAGGCTAGTAAGGTTGGCAAAGAAATCCAAGGTCAAAAGGACGCTATGGTAGGATTTTGGGTTTGCTCGAATGGAGATAATGACATCATCAGCGAACCTGAGGTGAGAGTCCTTGATCCCCGTAATATTGAAGGGGGTAAGCTTGTTGTTGTTGACGAGACTGGTGAGGATGGAGGCGAGCAGTTGTTGGACAAGGATATAAAGGTAAGGGGATATGGGATCCCCTTGTTGAATGCCTCGATGTCCTCTGAACTAGTTCAAAGGGTTTCCATTGACCAAATAGGTGAAAGAGGGGGAAACCAAGCATTTCGTGATCGAGCTTATGAAGGTACTAGGAAAGTTCACAAGGTAAAAGGTCTTGCTAATGGCAATCCAAGAGATATTGTCAAATGCTTTTTCTAGGTCAAGCTTTAGGATAACAAGAGAGGAGCTTCCTTTAGATTGCTATGGAATGGACCAGCTCGTTGGCTATAAGGATGTTACCGTGGATGGATCACCTTGCTACAAAGGTAGATTGTTCCTGTTGGACAAGGTGATTAAAGTGATTGCGGAATCTGTTGGTAAGTTTCTTGGACAGAAACTTATAGATGACATTGTCAGGGTTATCTTTATTGGGTATGAGAACAAGGAAGGTCCTACACTAGTTGTGAGGGAGAAAGGGAGCATTCTGGAAGGAGTTGAAAACTTTAAGGATGAGAATTTTCAGGGTGTCTCAGTAAGTGAGATAGAACTCCACATTGAAGTCATCAAGGCTGGGGCTCTTGCTCTTCCCCGTTTTCTTCAAGGCAGTGTGGATTTATCGAGAATGAAGGGGGCACAGAGCTGATTATGGTCAGAGTTCATGAGGGTGCAAAGTGAGGGAAGAAGGTTCTAATCCTCAAGAGACTGATTGCTAGAACGAGACCAGAGACGGGTATACCAATCTGAGAATTGGGCTAGGATAGCCTTGTTCTCCTGGATCAGGTCATTGTCAAGTTTGAGGATGTTGATGTGGTTTTTCTTCCTGAAGGTCCTAGTGAGTCTGAAGGCCTGTATGAGGAGGGGAGCGTGGTTAGACGTCACCTAGCAAGGTGCTGGACTGCAGTGTGATAAGAAGGTTGAACCAGGACTGGTTTCTTAACGCTCTATCAAGCCTAGCAGAGATGCGAGAAGACCCATAATGGTTGTTAAACCAAGTGAAATGCTGTCCATGAAAATCGAAATAGAGGCCAGTACGAAAGATGAAATTTTGGGCATGTCTTGTGGTTCTATTCCCTTTGCCATAGAAGCCCTTGCCTTTATGAACAACAGGAAAGCATTTATGAACAACTTCTCCTATCCTAGGAAAGCATTCTTAAATTTTATAAGCAGTTGCTTTTTCTTCCATGGTTTGACCATTAATGCCATATTACTGGTGTATTTTTTCTTTGATCATGAGAGATTTATTATGCTTAAATAATAAGTCATCAAATTGCAGTCAAGTAATAACCAGAGTATTCTTCTAAGATATTAGAATCGCAAATAGTCACCTGTAAAATCAAAATTAGGATAACTCTTTTGTTGTCATTACTCCATGATACTAGTTCTCACAATTTCAAGATTTTGATTTTACAAACTAAATATCCTAGTCATCAACTTTTTGTTGACCTTGCTAACCAACCATAATATTGAATCATGTGATTTTCCTCTTCCCATGCTTCTTTGTGCAAATAAACTTCTTTAAATTTCAAAGTGATTTCTTTCCTCATGATAACGCCCCAAACATTCATGTACTACACACTTCTATCCTAATTTGTGGTAATAACTTCCTTTATCAAATTCTCTAAGATCTTTTGGTGTTTCTTATCATGAAAGAGTCTTTTTGTTATATCATTTTCTAAACTTCTGAATTAAATGTTTGGATTTTCAGTAACTTATTTAATCAGTGATTTAAAAAATACTATGCGCCAAAAGATGCTAAGATCCAAAATGTCCGTGCCTAAATGTTCGCCCGAGCAAAGCAAAACGTTAAAATATAAAAATATATAATATAATTAATAAATATAATTATTTAAATAAAAATATGATATTAAATTAAGAAAATCTTACAAAATCACAATATTACATTAACAAAAAATCCCAAAATTCAAATAAAATAATTTTAAATAAAATAAAAATAATATATTATTAATCTAATAAATAAAAAATAATGTTACTAGTATACTGTTGTCGATGTGAGAAGAGTGAGTAAGAGTAAGATAGCAACGACGAGCAGTGAGTAGCGATAGTGGGAGCGAGCGACTATAGTGGCAGCGATAGCGGTAACGAAAGCGTAGCGTAAGAGTAAGACCGATGTTTTTGACCGAGAGTAGCGGCAGTAGTAGCAACGAGCAACGACAGCGGGAGCAGCGATAGCGACGGTGAGCAATGACAGTGGCAGTGATGAGCAACGATAGTGGCAACGATGAGTAACAACAATGGCAATGGTAGCGGAGAGCAGCGACAACGAAGAGGAAATGTCGGTGGCAAAATCACAAGCAGGGTTAGAGTTGGGGAAGTCGTGAGAGGGATGTTGGGAGGCTGATATCGGTGCTTTAGTTGGTTTGATTGAATTAACTAAAGCATCGGGGTCGCATGGTTTAACCCGGGTGCTCGCCTGAGCCCAGGCGCCGGACGCTTCGGGCGAGCACCCAGGCGGCGCCTCTTTGAAGCGTGCCGCCTGGACATGAAGCATGGTCCTCGGGCCTCACCTCGCCCGAGCACCTAGGCGAGCGCCCGAGCACCTATTGAAATGTGATGTGGAGGTATGGTGTTGTTTGCTCAAATTTGTTGATTTTACTTGGAACAGCTTTGCGGTTTAAAACCATGTAAATTTTGTTCTTTTTTATTTTTTTGGCTGCAAGAAAGGAAATTTCTGTTATACCATTGTGTACTACATGTTGTGACAAATCTGATTTAATTATCACTATTACAGTTGATAGAACATTCATGTGAACAGGAATCTAGCATCAATGGATCGAACAGTAAAACCCATATGAAAATCATGCTGAAATGGATGATGGGTAGGAAGATGCTCAAGCTTTCATGTACTCATGTTGATTCTGCAAAAGAAGTTTCACCGCTCTATTCCGCCGGAAGATCCTCAAGCTCTGCACCACCATCTGACACACTGAATGACTCTAGGCAAGGAGAAAAAAGCAGACACAAAGTACATCAAATAGGAGGGGGATATGAAGTATGTTTCATGCCACCGCGAAAAGGATAAGCTGTGCTCAATGTTGTGAGTGAACAACGTCATTATCTTGTCATTAGATAAACATGTTTCAACCTCAACACCCTAAGTCCATAATTCATGTGAATCCTAATGTAACGTTTTTAGCTTGTGATGACCAATTGTGAGCACGGTGTTTATTATGCTGTTATTTATTTTCATGCTGACGAGAGCCTATCTAAGTATTATTTCCAAAACTTGGTTCTTTTTATGGTTCTGTTTTCTATGATTTTTTTGGTCCTACGGTGAAATGTTTAGGGTCTTTATCTGAGAAGGAAATAATATACCTCGTTCTGTGTATGAGATCACGTCATATATATATATATATATATATATATACACATGGACATTGTAGTAGGACTTGGTCAAATAATTCATTATCTCTGTCATTGTCATTATGATTAGGCAAAATTGCACATATTCCTGTGATTTTCATATTTATCCTTCTAAATTTTAGTGTATTAAATTACATTTTTAAAACTTAGTTTAAATTAATTAATATTAATGATTAATCTAAACTTTAAAAGATAAAAATAGGTTACTTCTAAATTTTCTTTTTTTTTAAATCAAATCTATTTTTTTATTATTGTTGTTTATTTCTTTAGTTGGCGTTTCACGACCCGTTCCCCTATCGCTCACCAACCGAAGCTAAAAGCGGATCCCACGAACGTGGCAACTAAAGAGAACGCCTCCTTCACCTTCTCGTTCGCGTTTCTTTCCCCGAAAGACGCGACGCGGCTTTGATAATTAGGGTTAGGGATTCGTCCTGCGTCTTTGGCGAGCCATGGCGACCTCCCGCCGGCTCTCCTCCGTGTCCCCCGTCGTTCTCCTCGCCCTATCCCTCCTTTGTCTCCTCGTCGCCGCCGCTAGTTCCGAGGACTTTGACGCCGCCGCTGACGCCGTCGATCTCTGCGGCGGAAGATCCGACGGGGTAGCCCCCTCTTGCCGCATCAATTGCTTCCGGCCGGACCCCGTCTGCGGCGTGAACGGCGTCACGTACTGGTGCGGGTGCCCGGAGGCGACGTGCGCCAGCGTCCGCGTCGCGAAGAGGGGGCCCTGCCAGGTCGGCAACGGCGGGAGCGGCCTCGTCTCCGGCCAGGCCTTCCTCCTCCTCCATATCGTCTGGCTCATTGTCCTCGGCTTCGCCGTCCTCTGTGGCTTCCTTTGAGCTTGCCTTCTTGGATGAAGGGTCGCCGGTATTTCTTCTTGTCTGTTTCGCCTCTTGTAATGTCCCATTATTTTCATTCACTTGTCAATTCGTTGTGTCAGAGAGCATTTGATACCATTCTTGTATCGATTGTAGTTAGCTGTAATCTTCTGGACATTTTGACATCATATATTATTTGTTTCTTCTGACCGTAAGTGTTTATGCAATTCTTCTCATTAATTGGACGAGGGATCTCCATGTGAGAAAAAAAAAAAAATTCAAACAACCTTTTTGTGTTTGCTGGGATTATCTAACTCGTTGTTCCCCTTTACTGAAAATGTTAAATATGAATAGGGCTTATGCATATAGTTTTATCCAGGAAGGATTTGATACCAAGATGATGTCTTGGTTCTGATGAAGATTAATCCGATCCTTGGGATGTAAAAGAATGGAAATTACATGACACATCATAAGAACCCTGCTGTTTGAGGTATTCTGTGTAATTGTGGATTCATAGTTTTCCTCAGAGCTAAAGTGAATCCATATGTTTTCAGCATTCTTTATCAAGAGTAGACTTACACTGTTTCAGGTAGTTTTTGTAATTGTGGATTCATAGTTTTCATCAGAGCTAAAGTACATCCATATGTTTCAGCATTCATTATCAGGATTTGCACTATTTCACATTTGTTCTTTTTCTTGTTTACCTCATTATTTGTCATTTGAGGGCGATTCTTGGTGTCAAGGTAAAGTTGATCACAGTTTGAGTTACGAAAACAACTACTATGCTTACAGGGATTTGACCATGTGCAAATCTTGCATTGGCAGGTTTGACTTTTGCTTCAGTTGTTTGTTTTCTTTTTTTGTTTCCCTCATTAGTTGTCATTTGAGGGTATTTTTGGTGTCAAGGTAAAGTTGCTCCTTGCAATAATATAGATGTTCATGGTTTGAGTAATGAAAACAACCATTATGCTTACAGGGATATGACCTTGCCCAAATGTTGCACTGACAGGATCCCTGTGTACTGGTTGCCCTCAGTATCTGCCATTCCTTTGGTATGTTATAGTGTAACATTTTCATTGTGATGTGTGCATGATACATCTAATCATATACCTAATAAAGGATATCAACACTAGTAGGGCAGGCATTTAATTGCACAAGGTGTTGAGGACAACCCTTATAATGTCATTTTGTCATGTATATTAGTTTAACACTTCTTTATGGTGCCTGCATGATGCTTCTAATCATCTACCTAGTAAAGCTTATGGATGCCAGGAGGGAGAGCACTTACTTAATTGCACAAGGTATCCAGTCTGCATCTAGCCAACTTTTCAATTTCTTTGTTGATACTTGTCACAGTTTGCTAAAGAGATAGTAGTAGCTTATCCCTACATATTGCTTGTTGCAAGAAATCATGGCTTCTTTTACTAAACCTAAGTGGGAATAAAACAATATTTTTGTAGATCGATGTATTTAGCATCCTGTGCAATTGAGTTGCTTATTTTATCTGAGTGCTGTAGTAGGTAAATCCAGTATTTTAGATCCATTGTTGTGTCCACACTGACTGAACACATTGATGTATATAATTTGGATGGTAATTTCATCATTGTCAATATTGACATATACATGTTATGGATGACAGTTGGGGATCCATATCTTTTAATGGTAAGTGATCACGCTTTTTTGTCGTCTATTTGATAAATGATCTATAAGCACGTAATATTATCACACGACTTCTAGTGGTATGGAAGGAAACCTAAGGACATTCTTCGTTTTTGTTGCTTGCAAAATTATGCTTATTATACCGCTTATGATTTTTTTATTGGTGTTATTGGAATTATTTATAAGAGATAAATTAAATGAAAAATCCTTCAGTTTTATGAGATTGTTTCAATGCATTACCCATCTTTCCCTATATGTCAAATACTTGTTTTTAGACGAAACGGGGATAGGGACGACGGAGAATCCAAAGAGTCGTTATCTATATTCTTCTAATTAATTTATTTTATTTTAAAATAAATTATTATTAAAATTAATTAATAATATTAAAATTTTATAAATAATAATTATAAAATATTTATGTTTAAATATTATTATGATATTATTATTATTATTATCAAAATTTCATATTATTAATTAATTTTGAGAATAATTTATTTTTTAAAATAGAATGAATTAACTTGGAGAATAAGAAGAACCTGAGTTTTCAACAGAAATTTCCACCCCCACCCCGCTGGCCTTCCTATTCAGGAAGAAATAATGAAAAATCCAATGCTGAGGAATCAAGGGCAGTTATACCTCAAGAAAGAAATCAATACTAAGGTCCTCGAATCCCACCTCATAAAATTCACTGCAAGGATGTAGAAAAATGAACTGAGGTAGCATTAGCTAGTCAACCTTTTGAGTTTATATAGTTGGATGAAAATTTGTTCAGATGATAAAAGCATCTAAATACACGCAATCAGATCTGCAACAGTGGTGCAGCTCTCACAAGTCATGTAACATCCAAATCAATGTCCTTGACATGTTTCTAACTTATTTCCAGACCAATGTACTCGAGATATGTTTAAACTTGTTTCTCCTGTTTCTGAAGAAGAGATGCCAGTCCTATAGGCCAGAAATTAGTCACTGGAGGCTCTTGCTCTTGCTTCTTAGCCACTTCGGAGGATCTGCAATGCGCACACACCATAAAGCATCAAGGAACATACATTGACTACAAGGGTAAAAGAAAAAGAAATCTCATGTGATTTTATGTAATATAAGCCACATTGAAATGTTGAAGCACAGGCAGTAGGTAAGTACAAATTGAAATGTTATGAGTTGCACTGCTGTCTGCTGTAATAAAGAAACCCAAGCAGCACATACAACAAGTGGAACCACTTTTATTGCTTCCTTTTCTTTATTTACTGTAACCACATATGTGGATTATTGGCTGTCAAATAGAACCACAAACATGCTAAACTATCTGATACTGCACGTGACAAACCCATTTGTTGCGTTGCACTCTGATAGGAAAACCTCATCTAACTAAAGCTTATTAAAGCAAGATGAAAGAGAAGATTTCCTACTCACATTCTGATTACTACTGAGATAGAAACATGAAGCAGCCGCTTGTAGCCTCCAGAATAAAGAAGCTTTAGTATCCTTAGTGCATGCCCCATTATTGCTGAAGCAGCAAAACCGAACAAGTTTAACATCTATTGTCACAGATTGTACAGCTTCTGCCCCATGTCATCCGTGCAAGCTTTTCTCCTAAAACAGCTTTATATTCAAACTGGAACCACAGTTTCCAACCTAAGGTTTACAATATGATAGCTGTCAATATTCCCAAGTCAGAGATGCAAATGCTTGAACACCAGGCTAAGATTTCATATTCTTCAACGGCCGAGTGCATCCTAAGTTTTTCTGATTTCCATGGTTTACTTTAGTACTACCACTTGAGTACAATAATGATTGTTCATTGGAGTCCGCAGATTATGACATAGTGGCACTGGAAACAATCATTGTTCTATAGACGGGAATAGACTTATAATGGATTCGCTTGGTCCAGTGCCATTCTAAAAAGTGAATTTTACAACTTTAAGCAAGCTTAAGAAATGACACTCATGAACAACATCTCACTAACATTGCAAGATCCAAAAGAGCTATTCTACTGTCTAACCATGTTTAAAACTTTGATACCGTGTCTTCTTGATGTCAGAGATGCAAATGCTTGAACACCAGGCTAAGATTTCATATTCTTCAACGGCCGAGTGCATCCTAAGTTTTTCTGATTTCCATGGTTTACTTTAGTACTACCACTTCAGTACAATAATGATTGTTCATTGGAGTCGGCAGATTATGACATAGTGGCACTGGAAACAATCATTGTTCTATAGACGAGAATAGACTTATAATGGATTCGCTTGGTCTAGTGCCATTCTAAAAAGTGAATTTTACAACTTTAAGCAAGCTTAAGAAATGACACTCATGAACAACATCTCACTAACATTGCAAGATCTAAAAGAGCTATTCTACTGTCTAACCATGTTTAAAACTTTGATACCGTGTCTTCTTGATGTCAGAGATGCAAATGCTTGAACACCAGGCTAAGATTTCATATTCTTCAACGGCCGAGTGCATCCTAAGTTTTTCTGATTTCCATGGTTTACTTTAGTACTACCACTTCAGTACAATAATGATTGTTCATTGGAGTCGGCAGATTATGACATAGTGGCACTGGAAACAATCATTGTTCTATAGACGAGAATAGACTTATAATGGATTCGCTTGGTCCAGTGCCATTCTAAAAAGTGAATTTTACAACTTTAAGCAAGCTTAAGAAATGACACTCATGAACAACATCTCACTAACATTGCAAGATCCAAAAGAGCTATTCTACTGTCTAACCATGTTTAAAACTTTGATACCGTGTCTTCTTGATTAGACAGAAAGTTTCAAGAACCATAGAGCAGAAGGGAAGAAAAAACTAAGGAACCATGAAACTGAAAGCAAAGCAATTATGTCGGAATATATAGAGGACACAAGCACCAAAAGAAAGAAATAGAAGGTATATGACCAGAACACTTACGCACAAGGCACCGGCCCCTCATAAGCAAATGTTGATATGCCTTGCCTCTGTTTATGCTTGGGATTGGCAGTACATAACACATAAACTCTCCCCCGACGTTTAACTGTCCTACAAAACTCACATAGCTTCTTTACTGATGACCGCACCTTCATGGCTGTGCGAAATCAGAAAAATATAATCAGCTTCAAAAGAAAAAGAGAACTCATTTACTGAACCACCCTTGTCAATATGTATCAATTCAGGAAGTAATGAATTGACAATGGTCTGCACACGTGCTTAACTGTATGAAAAGTCAATCTTGATGTCTAGCATGGAATTCATAATCTCAAAAAAAGTAGAAAAAGTCAATTCAATAGGCACAGGAAAAAGGTTAGTCAAATAAGGGAAGAAAAGATAAATAATCATGGAATTCTTTTTCCTCTCAGACAGCAAGAAAGGGCATTTGCCACATTATCAAACTGCATGATAGAACTGTCTATGGTTCAATCAACAAAAACCATGGACATCATTAGCAGTCAAAAAGGAAATAGTATAAATAAGAACAGTTTCAAACGAGAATGAAAGTTTACAATAATCATAATCTAAAGGGAGAGGAGTACATGATTCTTTTTGGTTGAAATTAGTATTAAGTTCAGCCCAAATTCAAATACAAACCAAAGTATGTGTTATAGAACTAGAATTTCAATATCCCCTTAACATGTCTAGTATGGATTTGCAGAATGAAGAACCCCAACCAAGCAAACCTAACTTTGTTTGAAAAGATTTGTCCGAGGCTGCCTCAAGTAGGACTGCCAATTGGATCAGCTCAAGCTGAATGGAAAAGCACCTAATCACGTACAAACTTCACCTGTTTCACCAGAACCTCTTCAACCATGCTACATAAGATGATAGTTATTGTTCCAATAAACAATGTCCATGGAACCCTATTCAAGCAAGTGAGATGATAGTCACTCTTCCACTCAACAACCTGCTAACTGATGTTCCTTCTCTCCCGGTTCTATTTGTTTTGCCCCAATACAGACTCTATTGCAGGACGGAGCACTAAGCTACATCAACAAGTGCCAAACACAGCAAATTCATCGGAGGAATACATCGAGAACAAGGCGATATCATCGAAAATTAATCGAGAAGCTAATCCTCCTCAACAACTTTAGTAGTCTCTGGTAGTTACTTTCACGGATCAAAACATAACCAAACTAAGGGTCCATCATCCAGTTTCTTAAATTCTTCTCAAAGAGAAAACGAATCCAAATCACGGACAGCAAATAGAAGATCACCGCATAAAAGCTTACATCCAAATCAAAGCATAAGCAAGGAAATAGCACGAAGTTAACTAAAGCACCGATCCAACAGATCAATGACCTCAACCGAGTTGTGATTGCTTCCCCTTACGCGGTTTTAGGGTTCGAGAGTGACGGATGGACGGGGAACGCAGAAATAGAGATGGATCATGGATGACGCAAGCAAGCGAAACGGTAAGGAAGTGATCCGAATGATGTAGTGATCTGAACCGTCCATCACTCCCTGAGATGGCTTGCTCGAGAGGAGCAGAACCCTTCCATTGTTGTCACCCGTTGATGGAAGTGGGTCGGGTTTCTTCTGTAGTCGTATTTATCCGATCCGTTTTAAGTCGGATACTAATTAGTGATTGCCATTAATTAGGCTTGGGATCAACATAAATGAAAAAAATATATAGACATTTTTCTAACATAATTCAATAGCAAAATCACTTATCAAATATATGACACGTAAGATCACGTTGCATCTACATATCCTATTGTATAACTTGGTTTTATTATCATCACTCATTTTACTACTTAATCTTTTTAATCTTCATCAAATTGTCTTATTGGTTTCGAGACTTCTGTTATGTTTGATTTGAATAATATGTTTCTTCACTAAAATTATGATGATTCAGATGGTATCATGATAGGTGATAGTAGAAGTTTCAGAATAACATATCTTAGTTCTACAAACCTTTCGACTCCCTCTAAAAAAAACTTAATATCTATATCTAAAATATATATTTCTAATAATATTCCTATTGAATTTTTACCTTCTTCATTTATTACGTAAGATCTCAATATGAGGGCAGATCTTATGGAGGGGTTGAAAAGATATAGAATTTATCAATTGAACTGTTGCAGCATCCAAATCCAAAGATATAGATTTAGATAGAATTTATCCAAATCTATCTTTGCTTTGACCAGATTTTATTTTAAAAATAGTACAATTGCTCATGCTATTCTTCCTTTAAGTTTTAAATCAGATTATGTAATTTATCTTTTAAACTTATATATTCTAATATTTGGGATTTCGTATTAACACAAACTTATGATGGGTTTAACTATTATCTTATTTTTACTAATCATTTCACAAAGTATATATGGTTATTTCGCTTGAAGTAAAAATTGAAGTATTCATTATGTTTTGTAAGTTTGAGCTTATTGTTAAAAAGTTTCTTTAATAATTTATTATTTTATTTTATTCTGACAATGATGGTGAATTTCAAAAGCTTAGTGACTTTCTTAAAACTAATAAAATTTTTTATTTTCTCTTCCCTCCTCATACTCATGAATATAAAGTGATTATGGAATGTTGTCATCATGTATCATCCAAATTGGTCTCGCATTTCTTATTTTTTCAATTTTAGTCTCATACATTTATGATAATATTATCTTATTAATCGATACCCACTATAATTTTCAATATGATTTCACTATTTAAAAATTATTTAGATCCACTAATAACTATAATAAATTATAAGATTTTAGGTGTATATGCTATCTATAGTTAAAACCTTACACTCAAAACAAATTTAAAGTGATTAAAATCATGTGTTTTTTTTACGTATTCTACTAAATTTATAAATATTTTGATCCATCAATCAAAAGAGTTATTATTTTTTGTCATGTTGATTTTATGAAATTTATCTTTCCTTATAAATCACTTGACTCTTTCTTTCCTTGGGTTTCCCAAATTTATGAGCCACCTTATATTATCATTGTCATATAAGTTGAAACATCAACCCCACTCATTAATCTAAATATTTTATCCACTTAGAACCTACTAATTTTGGTTCCATATGCTCCCTAGCTCAAGTCCTTTCTCAATGGTGCATGATCAACCATAAGTTACTTTGTTAATCCAATTGCTTTTTTGAAAATTTTATACATAAAATTCATAAGGCATGATTTTAATACCCTTATTTTAAATTCTTTTTGTCCAACACATCTTAGAGATATCATTTACCATATGCCGATTTATCCAATGCTTATAGATCCAAAAATAAAATCTTCAAACCAAATAAATAGTTTTTTTAATAAAATAATCATAAAAAATTATTTTTGAGCCTTATAATATCAACAAGCTATAAAAAATCTCCAATGGTAAGCAATAATGTTTGAAGAGTATAATGACTTATTAAGGAATGATACATAAGTCTTAGTCTAATTTCGTTTGAGTCAAAACCTTATAAGGTATAAATGAGTTTTTTATATCAAATAAAATCCTGATAAGTCTATTAATAAGTATAAAGCAAGATTTGTTATAAAAGGATTTCATCAATAGGCCTTACACTTTTAACTCAATTGTGAAGTCAACACTAATTTATTATTTTCTGTCTTGCCTTATCTAAAAGCTGGGGACTTCCATAGTTAAATATGAATAATGTAATTCTTCCTGATCATATTTTTTAAGATGTATTTATAAGATAACTTTCAGACTTTGTTAATTATAATCTTCCTTAACATGTATAAGTTGTCAAAACTCTTTAAAGTCCAAAGTAGGCCTCTAGTGCTTCGTATCATAAATTTTGAACAAATCTAGTCTATGTTGGATTTCATAATTCTCAATCTAATAATTTGTTATTCATTTATTCTGATGAGGGCACTTAAATTTTTACTAATTTATATGAATGACTTAATTATTACTATTAATAGATTAATAATAATTAATTAGTTTATTTAGTAACTTAGAAATAATTATTTTATCAAAGATCTTATGTCGCTTAGCTATTTTCTATGTTCAAGTAATCCACATGATAAATGATCTATTTTTTTTTTCAACCGAAGTATTTTTATGATCTTCTTGATAGCATTAAGATGTTTGAAACCAATATTTATCACTATGCCAATCTCTACGAGTATTCGTCTGATTTTATTTGATAGTGCTAATCTTAATGATGTCAGTTAGTATCATCAAATTGTTGGCGGTGAATAAATTATCTGCACAAGCATACTTTCAACAATTGGATTGTCATTAAATATATTCTCGAGTACCTAAAAGGGTAATATTGATTATCAATTAACATTTTTATATGTTAATTGGGCCTACTAGTGCTTATGTCAATTTTTTTTTTCAAAATCTAACGTACAGTTCTAAGAAACAATGCTCTATTGCAAAATCTTTTACGTAAACTGAATATTAAGCTGTTGCTTTTACTAGGAATTATACTTGACATTATCCGATCCTCCTTTTATATTATGGTGATAATATCAAGATAATATATATGTGCTAATCCTATATCACTCTTAAATAAAGCACATAGCTATTGATTCTATTTTGTTTATGACAAAATTCAGAATGATAAGTATCTCTCATTTCTTATTTTCTAATCAGTATGATCTTATCAAGCTTTTATCTTACTAGTGATTTATTCTACTTTAGTCCAAAATTTGTGTCTTCGATAGAAGCATCATTTTACAGAAGTCTAATAAGAATAATATTATTAAAAAAATAAATCATGATAATATTATTATGATTATGTTAACATATTATCATGATTCTGTTGAATAATGAGGATCATGATATCAACGTAATATCCTCGATCATTTCATGATTTGAATGAATATTTTTTGATTAAAAAATTATATAAATATCATATTTTGTAATTTTTTTATGTATAAACACTAAAATTTTAAACTAGTAATTTATTTGATATCTCTAGCGATGGAGTAGGTATATTCCACTTATATTGATAAATGGTCATTATACCATGTATAAGATCGACTCAAAAACGTGCTAAATAGATTTGAAAAACTCATAATATTATTAAAAAAAAAGATTTTGTTGCCATCTATGTTAAAGGTTTGACGTGTAATGTTCAAGTATTACAAAATTATATTGATGGATAAATATGATTATACTCGTTGAGAGTATTACCCTAAAAATATATTAAAGTGAACATTAAAGTCCTTAAAGTCATCTAAAGATAGATACCTTCCAAATTTATTATTGAGACCTTGAATCCCATACTTGTGGTGAAAATTTGGGATGAAAAGATAATTCTGATAAATGAAAAGGTGTCTGACGTGCAATGGAGGTTGATAACAATGAAGAAATAGAGGAAGAGGCAATCAACGATGGAAAACAAGGTGAGCAGTAAATGCAACGAAGATGGAGCGAGAGTTGAAGTGAATAGAATAGACGATCACAACAGAGAAAATAAGAGAAACAGGCGATCATGACAAGAGACAGAGAGGTAAAAAATGATGTCATCTGGAACAATCAATGGATTGGGTGCCATTCATTGTCCATCACAAATGCCACCGGCAGACTAACATCTCTTCATATTGACAAAACTAGTGGTGAATATGAAATAATACCAGAAAAGAACATTCAAGAATGATAAGCTTGATTTCTTTGTTGCACAACTCAAAAGAGAGGCAAATGCAGATATTGTAACAAAATTACCAGAACTAGATTAATTAAAATGCAGATATTATAACACTAACTAATTTTGAACAAAATAAGAACTTGGTTCTCTCAATAATTCTAAGAAAGCCAATTCGGAAAGAAGCATCAATCTCGTTATGGTCCCAAGGAAGAACAAGTCTCCACAGCTAATTATCTTGAACTTGAAGACTAATCCGATGATTATATGATGCCAAAGGCAAATCATATTAAATGAGATTAAAAAAAAAACTAAAACTTGATTCCATCCAGAAGCTCAGCTACCCCTCACACCATCTTAATAGATGACTAAGCTTCCTCATTAACTGTTCCCTTCTCACTGACATAAATACCATCCAAGAACTTTCTTATATCCTTGTTCTTTACGTGGCATTTCTGTTAAACATAAAAATGAAATGTCTCAGAAAAAAAGAGCTGTTGCTTGCTTAACTACAAGAAGATCGAACAAGATATATATATATATATATATATATATATATATATATACCTTGTTTGTTGACTTAAAGTAACGAAACAGCTGACCTGGTTGATCAAGGCAGCAGAGCGAGAGACAAGTTCCACGTCATTCCCATCAAGGACAAGCTCATCCTTGACCTTCTCAGACCGAAAAATTTGCACACCTTCAAGCATATCAACTTTCCGCACCTGAAACAATAAAAAATTCATAGTTCCAGTAGAGAATTGGCACAACATTTTAAAAACACACAGTATACTCTATAATATCTACATTCTTTACCTGCTTAATGTGGTGAAGTGCCCATAATATTTAAGAGATCAACAATGTATATTGGACTTTGTGATTGGACAATAATTAATATCAGCACCTTCAATTCAAAGAATTTTGTTGAATGGCATCAGAAAAGGCATGCCCTATAATGCAGTAACCGACACTTTTAAATGGTATCTGATTCATTATTAGAATAGAAATCTGAATAATATGACAAGCCCTATATTGCAGTAATTGCTACTTTTATATGGTATCTAATTCATTATTGGAATGGAAATCTGAATAATATCGAACATCCACCAGAACCTAAATTAGAATCACCAAATTGCTTTTACATATTTGGTATATCAGTATAATTGATATGGATTTTAGTACATATTATTTATATATTATTTTTTAATACTTTATCCCTGATTTTTCTTATGTTTACTGTACATTCTTTATAATAATCTGTTATTTTATGTATAGCCTTAGAAATCTTCTCTTAATTCCTATTGAATAGGATTTCAAATTCCAAATGCTAAACAGTATTCCAGATCTCCCATTTGGGAGATCTGAATTATCTCAAAATGAGATTTGGAATCTTATTTCCCAGTCAAATACTGGAAATACAGTAGTCCTCATCCTACAAACCAAATGCCACCTTAACAAAAATTCAACTCTACAAGCATATTACTTACCATTTCAGTAATGAAATCCTACACAAATTCCAGATATAAAGCCAATATATAACTATTACATGATTCAAGAAGGCTAACCAATAGACATACGAATGCGATCAAAACATTTACAATGCTTCATGCTTTTGTACATGTTGACGAATCCAAAACTATTAAGCATACACAAAAGTGACATCCATAGGAATTTACAAAAGGTTAGTGATTACATCGAGAACTTTAAAATTTTTCGCTTAGCACAACTAGTTTAAGAATAAAGAACAATATAACCCTTCTTTGCCACAATCCATCCAAAAAAAAAGCCAAAAGATACGTTAATGACCGACAGCTTTTATGACCAAAAAAGGCCGAAAACCTTCAAAATTTATCAAAGAAAATCTCCATGAAATCACCCAGCATTGGCAGTTAATTCATAAAAAAATGTAGTAACGACTTAACATGAGACTAGCGATAACACAGGCAACCAAACATGAACGAAACAGACAAGGTAAGACCAAACAAGATTGGACCTTTTTCTCGCCGAGGAAGTTCCTGATCTCGATGCAGGTGTTGCTGTTGGTGATGGAGGCATTGATGGGAAAGTGGGCGTAGACTAAACGCATCTTGTAGCGGTACCCCTTGGTGACGCCGCTGATCAGGTTCTGGACGTGGCTGATGGAGGTGCGGATGGCGGCGGTGGTTTTCCGCGAGCCGAACCAAGCGTCCACCTTCAGCTTCTTCCCGCCCTCGATGAGCTCGAAGTCGAGGTTGAGGTGCTTGAAGTCACGGGTGAGCTTCCCGCGCGGGCCCTCCACCTCGACGATCTTGGCATTCACCTTCACCGTGACTCCCTCGGGGATGTCCATCGTCTGCGAGGAGAGGATCGTCTTCATCTCCGTTGCCGATTTGAAGAGATCGCGCTCCTCCCGCTGGCCGCCTCACTCGAGAATACGTGGAGACGAATGGTCAAGGAGACGAGAAACCGTAGTTTCTTTATACATGAAAGGGAGAACTAGGGTTTCGATAGGTTAAGATCGTGGCCGTTGATTCATGAAGCGAGCCATTGGATGGTGATGGATGGTTGAACGAAGTCTCGGCGGATCCATGAATCGGGTCGGGTTCAAGATTACCCGAACCATATTTGATCAAATCTCAACTCGTTGCCGCATATAACTGCGATCAACAGTATTTGGGCTCGGTAAATAGATGTAATTTGGGCCCGTTAGTCTATGAATCGATGGAGCCTAAGACGACCGGACATGCTTACACTCACGGATCTGTGCCTCTTCGACCCGATCAATCCTACCATAGCATCTTTCGCCGCATTCTTTGGGTCGGCAGACCTCGTCGGGCATGGCGGCAGAGCTCCAAACCCTCGAGGCCGCCGCCGCTCCGGCCACCAAGAAGCGGAAGCCGAAGCACAAGAAGAGCAAGAACCCGAACAAGAGGGTCAAGCAGAAGGCGTCGCCCATGGCCGCGGCCAAGCCCCGGCAACCTAGTCAGAAGATGAAGAAGCTCTTCCGGAAGAGGGCCAGGGAGTACCACTCCGACGAGGAAGACGATGGTGACGTAGAGCGCGAAGAGGAGCCGTCCAGCGGCGACGAGGAGGATTTCGTTGTTAGAGATGATGGGAGCGGAGGCTCAGAAGGTGATGATGAGGAGGACGGGCGGGGAGCTCAGCATGGGATTACCAGGTTCGTGGGCGGTTGCAGGGCTTTCAGGGTTGCCTTTATGAAGATTATGAAGAAACATCTCCCGGACGATCCCCTTGTGAGCCTTGTTTTCGAGGAATTTGAATGGGTTCTACAAAAGGTGATTTGCCTTTTCTTAATTTTTTGGTAATCGTGTTCTTAGGGGCCAATACTATCTGCACACAAGAAACTCGTAGCGGAGAAGCTTGCAGAAGACGATGCAGAGCATAAGAAGAAGGGGGAGACGAAGAAGGAGAAGCAGCTGGTGGGTACTATTAGTTAGCTATCTTCTTTTCACTCTGTTGCTTGTCCTCTTCGCTCTACCTTAACTAGGAATTGGTAATTTAGGTATTTGTATTAGTTGAAGTTTTCATGTTGGTTGAAGTTTTCATTTGATGTATGTAATATAGGCAGCAGAGAATGGGCATATAAAGCCTGCTAATTTCTTGGATGCAAAGGAGAAGTTTCTTATTGGCGTTGCAACAAAAGGAGGTAGTGTATCTATTATGCCCGGATGGTGCCTTGTGTTGTTCTTTTAGTTACTCTTTTATTCTTAACTAAATTCCTCATCTTGCATGCTTGATTGTGGATCCGTTTCAGTTGTGAAGCTATTCAATGCGGTAAGCGAATGAACTTGCCTTTTTGTTTTGTGTTGCAGGTTATGTTTCTTGAGCTGAACTATTACTTTTTTCTGTTAACATTTAAATCCTTGGTGCAGGTCAGTAAGGCACAAAACGCTCAAGTTGGCTTGAATCCTTCAAAATCTAAAGATACAAAGGGTGTGGAATCTAAAATTGTTATTTGTTTCTTTTCTTTTATCCACTTTGTAGGTATCATATTTGGTTGTGTTCAGACAAGGTTGCTGAGTTTGATATTTACCCAGCTTCCAAGCTGTTAGCTTAGAGCTTAAGCTTCCTTTGTTTTGTTTTCAGTTGCATTAGTTGAATGTATTGTGCCTTATTAGAATAATTATACATCCATAGTAAAGAATACTTAGAGAAGATAATTTATTTCTTAGTCAAGAACAAGTTGATTTATAAGATATCTTCATTTCTCATTCATTTTTGCTTTCTTTGTAGCAAATGCTAAATTTTACACCAAAATATATACAATAGCATGCTACTTGAATAAAAATAAGTGATATAGTAACTTTAATTCTTGTTTAAATTTTTAATGGATTTTGTTAAAAATAGAAGTTTATAATGCAATAAATATTTTGCAGTTGCTGTTGTATATTAAATTGCCAAATAATAACATGAAGTAGTTCACTGAAGTTAGAAGATTGGTGTGGCTTATAAGGTAGTTTCTAATGACACATACAGAACTGTATGCTTTCTGGTCTCTGCTTCTTCTATATCAGGATGCAGAAGTAGGTTGAAATATGTTTGTCCTGCTTTTGTGTTTTTTGTTTTTTTTTGTGGGGGTGGGGCGTGGGAGTGGGTAAAAAACTTTTTAAGTGATACAATCTAAAAATCCTCACATTTTTAGCACCATGATGGTTGATATCAATTAATTAAATTGATGTCTTAGCAATCATGAGCAGGACATGCTACAGTCCAATTAAATGGCTGTTAATGAGTGACATTTATTTTTTAATTATACAGGCTCCATGTAAGTGCCTGTTTCATTGTTTCTTTCTGATGGTTGTTATGTTACATGTACACCATTAAGTACCTTCAAGCACAACACCTGTTGATATTGGAGAAACTTTAATTGCATGGGGCTGCATCAATATGGCCACTTTGCTGTAAAAGATAACTTCTAGCAATAGCTACAGACTGCCTTGTTACAAGGAAGCAACTGGTTTTGCAACCAACTTTTTATTTAGTTTCCCTATTTCTTTAGTTGACATATAATTTCTATTACTATTTTCTTCGATGAGTTCCAAATTACCAATTCTAAAAGGAGTACTATCTTTTTGAATGATAACTGCATGTAAAATATCCTGACTTTCTTTATTCAGTGATGTAAGGTCACAATAATTGATGCTAAAGACAAACAGAAATCTTGAAAGATGGAGTTGAATGTTCTGCTCACAATTAAAACTATTCAGTTCAAATATTATATATCTGCCTTGTTAACTGGGCATTTATCTGTTTTGTAAAACATAACAAAAGAAAGTATAAATAAATTGAATAAACATCTCTCATCTTTCTTGTTTAACACAGTGACAGTAATATTCATAAAGCATTAATTTATATCGGACAATGATTTAACCAAAAAACCAGATATTCTTGCAAGAAAAGGTGTGATATTAATCTACAAGGATATTGCCAAAATTTTGGCAAATTTTGGAAGAAGATTTGCTGCAAAAAAAAAAAACAAACAAAATTTGGAAGAAGATTGGGGTCTCTAGGATCCACCTTTTAAGATGAAATATATGTAATAGAAACTATGACTAGTTGCTATTTTGTTTTCTTGTAAAATATGATGTGCTTAGCTGCTTGAAGCTTTTTGATCCTATGCTTGACAATTAAAGTTTTTATCTTTTTCCCCTCTAGAAAATGCAAAAGTACGTCATTATATTTTGTAATAGAATCAAAAGGTGGAGACACTTTTATCATGCTGACCTTTGGGTTATGAATCGCAATTGGACTGTTAGGCTTATAGCAGCTAACACTAGTGATGCTTGGCTCATCATGTTTAGAAGATTCATGAAATTTGTAGGTCTTAAACATCTAAGACAATGCTTTTGATCCGTCATTTTTCTTTCTTCTTTAATTGGTTTGGTCTTACAATGCATCAATTTGTTGAAGCTGGTAATATATCTGCAAACAAGGAGATGCTAGAGTGACATTTAGGAAATTATTGATAATTAGAGTATACTATCTCCATGTAAGATCTAACCATGCCACATCTCTCATGCCGATTTTTCTTGTTTACATGTGAATAACTGGTGTGATCAATTGCCACTGGCATGACAGCCAGCACCTAACTTCTTCACCCTTGCACTTTCTAGAAATGGGACCCTGCATAACAGGGTAATAATTGGGTGATGGTATTTACACTTTCAATGCAATATGATAGATGAACAAGCCCCATTTCTCTAGACTACTAAAGAAGGAATGTAACAATGTAATTTAAAATGAAGTATTTAACTTTTTTTTTTTTAATCATCGTTTTGTTGCATGTAATCATTGCCTAAGACTGATGCAGTGCAGTTGAAAGTATGTAGATATTATCTTTGTTTTATAGGGGTCTGGTTATAGATGTCAATGAGTTACATAGCAACTGTGGTCAAGTATTCTTGAAAGGGTGGTTTAGTGGCATTGCCATCAAGTATGGAAACAGGATTATACCTATAATGTGGAGACTGAGGTTAATGATCATTTAGCTGAGGCGACTGGTCTGATAGTTTCTTTTCATAATTCTTCTGACCGGTTTAACCTGCAATTCTTTTTGTCTCTTCATAATTTGGTTCATTAAACCCTGTCTTAAATTAATATTGTAGTCTTTGTTACTCGACTATATCGACAAGTCTCTTGTTTATTGTTTTAGTCTGATGTTTTGTTATATGTTCTATAATTTATGAAATACTGATCGTATCTATCACTTGTTCAATTTTTGTATCCTTTGTCTTTTATAGCCTTCTTCGTAACTTTCTGTTTAACTAATTTGATAATTGTAGTTACTTGCTTTTCCTCTTGACTGATCAGGACCAGTCAAAAAACTGTTCAATTTTATCTCAAGTGTATAATAGGTAAATTCTTTGGTCCAGTATGTTTACATAATGGTATTAGCTGATTTTTCTAGGAAGCATCAGCTTGACATTATGCTTGGTAAATGTACATGCAAGGAAATTTTGATGGTATTGAACTTAAAACAGCAGTACATGATTTATTTAATTTGTTAGATGCAAAATGACCATTTTGAGTCACAAATACTTATGACATTGTCATTGCTTTGAGAAATTTCTGGACTTCATACTGGTTTATGTATTCAGTAGACTAAGTAATTTCCATAACAGTTATTTGTGAATTGCTTTTTTTTCAGTGATAATCAGCAAGCCACTTAAGTTTTTGAGGCATTGATACTGTTATGGTATTTTTCATATTGTGGCTTCTGGACTATAATGACCACGGTATCTTGTGATTGCAACAGTGTTGGCAAAACGAAGGAAACAAGCCTTCTTTTCAGAGCTGCAGAAGACAAATACACAGGTATGTGATAACTGTTGGTCATGCAATTCTTGTATGATATAGTTTATGCATGCCATGCACATGCTAATGCTTGTTCATTTTCTTTTCCCTTGGTTAGTTAACTAAAATGCAGCTGTTCTAACTTTTTGTTTGTGCATGTGGTCACTGTAGTAATGCCTAATTTTCTTTTTTCTATTTTGTTAGTTATATGGTTAATCTTTGCCGCCATCATGAAACTTCGGTTAGAATAGATCCTGTTTTTTGCTTATCTTGCATCAATGTAATAGCCTCAGATTTGCCAAGGACTTTATATCCTTTCCTCTTGAATTCAAAAAAAATATTTATTTTTTTAGTGTTTCATGCCTCAGAAACCATGCATTCTTTTAAGTTGAAGACCTGGTCAGCCTGTGATATTTGTGCTAGTTAACATGTAAAAAGGTAAATAACATCTCTTTTGCCAGGATGGATTTGGTGATCATTAAAAAAGAAACGTATTTGGGTCAGTTGAATTGTGTAAGTCCGATTTAATGAAAAATCTGCCAATTTCTGATTTTTATCCAGGATGTATAATCTTAATGAGGGGTTCAGAGACATGAGTTTCCATTCTTAGAATGCCATTTTACTAATACATGTTTATTCATTATAACTCGGTTATGTAGATATCCATAAAACGTAATGGCTTTCTTAAGTACATTTAGGTTTAATTTTTCTTAGTTTTGGTTGAACCCAATCTCCCTGCACGCATTGTCTTTTTCAAGAAGATGCTATTTGAAGTAGGCATTTTTTAACACTGCATAATTTGGTAGCTATTTGTATTGCTTGTTTAAGTTATCTATATAATGTTTACTGACACAGTTGATCATGAAATTGGAAGTTTTACGAAAATTCATAGTTTTTCTTAGTTTCCTTTTTTGAAAGTGACATGCATAGGTTCACATGGTCCTATTTTTACTGAAATTGGTAGCAATTTTTTTTCTGATTTAGATAAACATAGACTTTATGGAAATTGAAGAACTGCAATGTCTTGTTTGGTTACAAGTGTAAGGTCTGATATCGTTAGTGCTTCATTTGTAAGCTTCACCTTAATGACTGCTGACCCAACTATTACTCAGTTCTTCATTTGTAAACTTGACTATAAGGACTGCTAATGTGACCATAAGCCGGTGCTTCATATATAAGCTTCACTTAGAAGACTGTTAATCCAACTAGCTCTGGTGCTTTTGGGAAATTGGTACCTCTATTATAGGTTTGCTTTACTGAAAAGAGTTTGATGATTCTGAGAGCAAATAAACATGCTTCTTTTGATCCTTCTTTGGGTTTTGATCTCTCTTGGGTTGAAGAGTCATGCTTATAACCATTGGTTACTTGTAACTTCCTAGACTCTCCATTTCTCTTTCCTGATAAGTTATTTTGTCCTGTTTAGAACATTAACTTCGTGGTTTATGCAGGCCTCTAATTCTAGGAAGGAAGAAAAAAGCAATGTGACCGGGTGGGCTCCATTACGTGACAGTTACATGCTTACAAGTTCGAAGTTGAAGGACTGGGACAAAATGGCAGTATGAACACGAACCGATAACTTATGCTCTCCGTTTTTTTTTTTTCCCCTTTAAGCTGTTTTCTCCCTTAATTGTTAAATAATCCTTCATTAACATTCTTTCAAATGCTTACTGGACATCTTTCCTTCCCTTATGCAGGAACCTGCTGCTGTGGTTGGTCAGGAGCATGAATCATCAGAGAGTTCCGATGAATAAGAACATGAAGATATTGGTTAAATACACTTTAATGCTACTAAATATGGGAGCCAACGATATATTTTATTCTTAGATTCTACCCTCTTAGTATGGTATGTGATCTTTCGTCGTCCTCTTTGCTGAGCCTAAGTGATCGTCTTGAGTTCCATCTATCGGTAAAAATGAGAGAACAAGGAAGAGGTGTAGACGTGGCTTTTACGAATGACCTGAGCAATGGAAGCCAAATTTTAGGATTTCTTATCTTGTGATATTTAATTTTCATTTTCCTTGCAAAGAAATTAAAAAATTGGATATTTTTCTCGCATTTTGTTATTAGTCCAAATGCATGCTCTGTTGTCCGTCCAAATGATCTGTACCGGACATGGATCATGCGTGGTCAGCTCTAAAGTTTAGACTGTTTGTATTAGATCTAATAACCTGGCCTAACTTTTCAATCTTTATTTCTCTTCTATTTCATATAACTTAATATCTTTCAGTGCAACGGAGGAGACACGATCGATGCACACACCACAGTAGTAATACTTTAAAATATGGTTATATATATATATGGGTGGAAAGAAAGAGGATAGAGAGAGCAAAGGAATTTTGGTGGCCAATAAGGTTCCAGGCGAGTTGATGAAGACGGAGTGTCCCAATCATGTTGTTGATGCATCTATCGAAGTGTGTGTGGTGTAATATCACATTCTTGAATGCAGAACAAATTGGCCACTATTTCCCAGTCTCCTACTGCTCCCCGGGAAATCTACTGCCCTCGGTCATTGGAATATGGACATCAGCAATCTATGATGGCATCCAGATAGATAGCAGAAGCAGACATGTAAGCATCATTATTGATCCACATCATCTGATCTTCCCCATTGGGAATCGAAGACGACACACTTCTCTTATCTAGCAAGAGAACACACGCTGAGGAACGCCTCCGCAATGAAGCAGTGGAGGTCCGACGGATTGAGCACCACGTAGCAGTAGACCAGCTCTTCCATCTCCTCCCAGTCCCTGACGCCGCCGTCTCTTATCATCTCGAGTATCGACTTCCTGAAGTCGGCAAAAGGGTCGACCGAGTACTTCACCGCGCAAATGCTCTCCCTCAGGTCGCCGCGCACGTCGCCGGGCAGCCTCGCCGAGAAGCTAATGTTCATGGTGGAGCATCTCCCAGCCGTCCTCCTCCTCCTCCTCCTCCTCCGCTCCTCTCTCGCACCCCCAATGCCTCCGTTTCCCATTGCCTGCGCACCTGTCATGTTGCGAACAGCCAGCCTACTCGAATGATAACAAGATTTATATGCAAGCCGGTGTCGAGGGTGGGTACTGCTCGGTAACCATCATGAGCCGTGGTGGCGTTCACTGCAGAATCATGTGGGTTTTGCTACCTGGGTAATGATGCCAATAAATAAGACAGCGGAAGAGATAGGGTGCTGCTCCATTGCAGTCTGCAGATCGTACGGGATCTGCTTTTGTTTGTGTCATTATCTTCATCGAGCTCTCTAAGAAAATATAGTAAGGTTGCTCTATTACAATATAACTGTATGTATGCTACTGTCATTGGATTCACGTAGGTAGGGTTACAAAGAAGAAAACAGGTCTCATGTGTCCTTCTCTCTCATGCTACTATGTGACATTGCAGTGCTAACTTCCGCTCATGCAATAATTGTGCGTGGGGCAATCACGAGCATGTGCTGAGTCGGCTTTGTTGGGAGGCATTCAATGAATCCAGAGATACCCAAAGCACTCTCTCACTTCTTTGGCAGTTGGTGGGTGAACTTATCATAGATAAAAATTTTATTGATTTATGATACTTACTCTAATAAGATTAATATGCATATGAGTCATGAGTCTAGACTATCAATTATTTAGGAGTGTGATCTTCCCTTATGAGGTAGGTAAATCAGATTGAGGAAGAAATAATATTTTTCTAATTTTCAATTATTTTTATTTATATTATTTTATTTTCTCATTTTCGATCCTAGTTCTCGATAAGTGGCACCATAGCCACAATATGTTTTATTTGTTATTGTCGATCCTAATTTTTAGAGGAGATAATTATGTGACATGGAGTGCGAAAATAAAAACTTGGTTTCGATACAAGATTTATGAAAAATTATCGAACAAGACTATGATATAGCCAGAGCCACCAAAGAAGATTAAAAAAAATAATTTGCATGTCCATTATTCCCTTCGATAATTAGTTGATGAGATTATATATATATATATATATATATATATATATATATATATATATATATATATATATATATATATATATATATATATATATATATATATATATATATATATATATTTCAAATTTCTACTCCAACAAATTCTAAGGAGGCTTAGGAGATCTTAGAATAAGAGTATCATCACATCTCTAAGGTATTGATCTCAAAACTCTTTTAAGAAATTTTAAAAAATTATTTATGAATAGAAGTGAAGTATATTTTTCATGAGTTATGAAGATAGTAAATCGGATGAGAAATTAATTTCTGATAAAATATTAAAAATATTTCAAGAAGTCTCTCTAATAGATCATGTAGAATCAATAGGTTCTATCTAAGTTAAATGTTAGTGAATTATTTGATTCTTTATGATCACATGAGATTAGACTGAATAGATCTTGAGATACTTACACAACATATATAAATGTAAAATAAATTAAATATTTTCAAAAAAATAAAAAAAATAGTGAAGTTAAAAAAAATAAAAGAATGATGTTGTAGTTGTGGTGCAAGAAAGAGATACATCAAATAATCAGAGGAACTATGACCCGAATGATCAGACAAAAAATATGATCACATCGAAAGATTTTGCTAGCTAATTTTGTAGGGGGAGATGATAAATCTGAAAATTTATTTTTTACATGTCAATTTATTAATAATGCACCAAACAAATGGGATTTGACTATCAAAGTAGAGTATGATGATAAACTTAAATGGTTCATTGCTTGTAGAGACAGATCATGATATGACTATATTAAAATAATTTTTTTGACCTTTTCAAGTTTAGTTCAGAAATTGATGTTAGTTTTACTATGAAGATGATGATATTATAGCACTAGATGATGACGATGAGTTGTGTAATATAGTTTTTAATTAGCATTTTAATTTTTTTTAGAATTAATATTTAGTTAAAATTTAATGCTAGTATTGAGTTAGACTTAAATATGGATAATATATGCTCTGCAACTTCAATGTCAAATTGAAGTTTTTCAGAAGAAGCTACTGCAAGAAAGGTATGATAAAAAATTCTGAAAAAAAATATTAATTTGCTCAAATTGAAGAACTCATGAATTTAAAAAAAAAGAAGCAAAACAAAAAATTGATTCAGAGAGATTGAAGAATTCATATCTTTTAGAAAGATAAATTGAGTGAACACTCAATTAATAGTTTCAAGTGAAAATTATTTTCTGATAAGCCTACGATTATCACTTCGAATTAGCTCGGTTTATCGGAGATGCTTGAAGCATAACAAATTAATATACTATAGTAAAAGAGATTAACCTTTATCATAGGAGAATTTTTTATTTTGAAAAAAGAAACCCCTAACATTATAGGGGTGTGTTAAGATAATATTAATGATCTAAATAATTTGAAGCCCTTTAGATAAGAGTTCTATTGATTTAAAATATCTACTCTAGATAAGACTACCATGAATTCTAATATGTCTCCCCTTATAAGATACTAAGTCAGATTAAGGGATGAGTAATTGAGGGAGGAGCAACAGATGGAAGATAGAGTATTGGTTGAGGGTTTGTAATCATTTTTTCTAATAAAGTTTTTATTTTAAATTATTTTGATTCTTTCATTGGTGTTTAGATTTTGTCTCCTCTCGTTTTTTGATTCTGATTCTCGGCACCACCATATACTCGAAAGAGGTTAGCCTTCTGCTTATTTTACGATGATCACAAGGGGAGTCATTGGAAGCGAATGAATTGTTTCTTCCGATAAGAGGTTTCCTTGGGCAGCTGAGATCATGAATGCTGGCCTCCCGCTGCACCTATTTTTGGCCGAGGATTTTTCGTGGATTTAAGCTTCTCACATCTTCCGGGAGGGTGATAGCGAGCGTCAATCGTGTTGCTGAGCTGAGGAGGAAGAGAACCTACGAGGACGGTCCTGAATTCGGATCCTATATTATAATATAGTATGATTGCTTGCTTTGCACATTGCATGCCGGTTTTCGGAGGACAAGTCAAGTATTAAAAGACAAATAAGTGCTGAATCATGTAAAAATTATGATATATTGATGCATTGAATGGCTGGTCGGCTCATTCGAGTTCTCTAATTTCAAAGATGATCTGTCACGTACATCATCAATCGAGATCGGTGGGCGTAGAATTCGTAGACGTAAGATTTCCTCTTCTTACTTATTAGATTTTGATACATTGTTGTAGCCATTATCTCAGAATCTTTTTTTTTTTATTGTTCATCAGTTTCGCTGCTAAATCCTCTTTTGATGTGTCACCCTTTCATCTCTGAATCCGAACTCATGTTTGCTGGGGCTCATCCACTGATGATTGCAGAGGATTGATTTATCACGCTCCAACCAGCATTGCCAAGAACTGTGCGTTCCTTGAGATCAATCGGCTCCGAAAGTGCAGTCACTTGTGTCGAATTCAATTACACAATTCGTTGTAGAATGCTACAAATCTTAAGTCGAGGATAACAAAGAGAAGGGATGATGCAGGTGCTATGCTTTTGTCCGAGTTGACGTACACCGAAGGGAGTGAGGAGGGCCCCACTAGCTCCAAGCCATGGGTGAGTGGGCCCTACTACCCATTGTCGCTGGGCGGGGGCAAAGCGTGGGATGTTTTTAACGCTTTCTGCACTCAGGTGTGACCAACTTAGACCTTAAAATACATTTTATAATGATATATATATATATATATATATATATATATATATATATTATATACACTAAATTGTATTTAAAATGATAAATATGACAACACTTACAATTGTAAATATACAAGTGGATTTAAAATGATACATATAGGAAATTTGTCGGACAATTGACAGAAAAAGAGGCAAAACTATCGCATAATATAATTGCGGAGGCCATGTCATCACATAGAGAATGATAACTTATTCATTACAGGTGACAGAAAAGAAACAAAACAAAATTCTCAGGAGAGTGGCAAGGCTCGTTGTACATTTGCCATCTCATGTTCACATCTTTACCTTGTGTTTGTTTGAGCTGTATATGATCAGAGATTTTCCTTCTTCCAGTTCTGCAAGCTTTGATTTATATTGAGGAGGCACTGCTTCCGGATGTAGTCGCACTCCCGATCAGGGATTAGCAAACTGGCCCGCCACAAGGCATCTTTACAGGGGAAAACACGACGGTCAGCGGGGCATGGTCGGAGAGAGAATAGTTTTCCGGCCACATCCCTCTCTCGACTTCCGGAGGGAAGAGGACTGCGTCCTTCACGTCGAAACCAAAGGCCTGCTGCTGCTGTTGTGTCTCTCCACCTGTTATCTTGGTTCCAGATGCTGTTTTCTCCTCAGGTTGCTCCGAACATTTTGGATTCCATATTCGCTGCTGCAGGAGCAGTTCATCAAGTAAGTTTCAGTGGAAAGGCAGGTCCAACGTCTTAGAAAGCCAATAGCAAGTGGTAGAAATTTCATTTCCTTGAGGTCAGCAAAGGTTAAAAAATGGTAAAGTGTTGATCGAACTAGTTTGATGACGCGGTCGAGGGGACTCAGTAGAGTACTAATCAGAAGAGCAGTTTGCAACCATGAAATAGACGTCAATGGCTTGGGAGCATACCAGAAATTCTACGTAGTCCACAACACCATTTCCATCAGTATCAGCTTGAACCCATAGAACTTTTGTGTCTTCAGAACTAAGGCCATCAGGATGACCAGACAAACCAAGCTGTATCAGTTTGAGGTGTTAAATTCTTCATGGTTTCGAATATATCAAATTCAATGAGAAGCACTCGATACCTGATAGAGTGCCTGACAGAAACCTGAGTAGGTAATGTAATCGCCGGGACTGTCAATTTGAAGGAACGCAAATGCACTGGTCTCTGTAAGAGAAGCTGCTCGCAAAAGATACTTTAACAAGAAACATTTCATGTCAGCTTCAAGCAGACAAAATTTGAAAACGATTAAGGTGAAATTTGAGTTATACATGTGTCGAGCATTAAAATGATTTCAAGTCCTGTAAAAGAATTGCGGAACAACTAGCGGCCTATGATTTCAGTATTTATATATTAACATATTTCCCTCCAGGGAAAAAAATGTAATATAACTTTATCATAGTATGTTCAAGACAGAGGAACAATTCGTGTCACTGAATGATGAAAAAGCTCTTCCTACGGCCATAGGTTAAGCTGAAATATCAGTTCCTCATCTGCAGTTTCTTTACCTCCTAAGAAGATTATATATTATATGCTGCAGGAACAATTTCTCAGTGAGTGAAAGGATGTATAACAAGAAGTATTCACCTTAATAATGCCAAATACTGCTTCGTTCCAGCTAGTTCTCAGTGGTTTCCTTTGCTTATTTGGATTAAGAAGCCATATGAAATCAACTCCGCAGATGTTCCCACGATGATTGCGGTGGCTAATCCACTGCAAGCAAAAAGCAGCAAACACAGAGAGAATGTCAGCCAATGAGTAAGAAGTTAACAATGTCTTGCAACGAGAGCGTTGCAAGAGTAATAGAAAAAAGACCACCACCTTGTGGGCATCAGCCTCACTATCGGTGTACTGATGAACGGTATCATATGATGATATAAACCCTTGGGACCGAAGAAACTTGTAAACATGCCCACGTTTGCTTCCATTCCAATCTCTGGAAAGTAGAACAGAAGATAAGCAAAATTCATGTTATTCGACAGTAGTAGATGTATGCGTGTGTGGTACTCACCCACATAGTATGACAGGCATTGGTTCAAGATTATGCTCTTTCTGGTATGTTTCTATATACTGAAGGATCTTGTATACCTGGCAGTGATAACTCTATAAGAAGGTTGTCATAGAGACAAAAAAGGGAGAGAACAAATGCCAAGAAAGAGAAAATCTACCTGTTGCAAACGAACTATACACAAGGTAGAATCATGAGGGAATAACAGATGGGTATTCACAATGAGCAATTGTTGCCGAATGCTGCTGTTTTGCCCATGCCAGAAAGGAACAACCGATTCCACATCTAAGAGCTGAGCAACACGATCTCCAAAGTCATTGAAGAGCAACTCCCGATGGTTTAGAATCCTGAAGTAGTCCCTGTGAACAGCAGTGAGGAGACCTGCACATACAAAAAAGATAAATCTCGTCTAATCAGCCAATGAAGGCAGGAGGCAAGACTCTGCAACATATTGTTCATATATTGCACATTCTATGGTGCTTTCTTTTTTTTATCCTCTGATGCACTTGGTCAGGAGGCTATCTAAATAAGATTTCAATTGTCAAAAGCATGAGAGCAAGTGACCAAATATATGTTTTTTTCTCGTTAATGAGCAGTCTAAGTTGATAAATATAATGAATTAGGAAAATGTTGGGATTCACAAGTATTTTCTGAAGTCCTTAATTCAAGAAAAGTTTAATTATATGTTGCTCGGAGGACAAGTTTACTCGAAGGATAAGTTGAAGAGATTCAAATTTGGAGAAAACTTCTGCATTAAGAAAAAGATATCTTCTGAAAACCAATGATTGATTAATTTGTAAAGACCTATTAAGTACTCTGAGGATATTCTATATATATTTAGAGACGTTAAATAAAAAAATTCTTAAAAGGGCTTGAAAAATTGTCTTGGGCTAGGACTTATCCTAACGGGGTTCTCTTTTCTTGTATTTTTTGTTATTCTTGAACTTTATTCACTTTCTTTATACGGAGGCGAAAGATTCTAAACAACATAAATCATGTGTGTTACTTTTGATTTTGTCTGATTTTATTGATATCATGTTCTTATTTGCCCACATCAAAGAGAGGTCAAACTAAAATATTCTACAACTAATATTAGTTTGGACCAAGGTCTATCGTATTGTACTGTACCGGTGTTTCGACCTGGGCTCGGTACCGGTACGGTACGGTATACCGCTCGGTACACCCAGGTGTACCGAGCACTGTAGCACTGCTGGCCTGTCGGACCGGTACAGGACGGTCCGCGTACCGCTGGCCTGTCGGACCAGTACATACCGCCCGTATCGGACGGTACGATCCGGTACGGCAAATCTTGGTTTGGACCGTGATTACCATAAGATCAGTGAAGTTTCATTGTTTCCAAGCTGTTGGACATCCTAGCCTTAATGAATATAAATCAAGATATATCGAGAAACAAAGACATTTTTCATCTTTTTTAAAGCAGAGAATATTTAACAGAGAGAGAGAGAATCAGCTCTGCTGGTCAGTAAACCTACCAAATTAAACTGTTATGTTTTTGAAGAAGATAAAAGTGAATTAATTAATATAAAAGGCTACATTACTGTCATTTTATGATTGTAGGAAGAATATACCACAATAATTGTCAAGAAACTTAAAAAGGCAAATGTAGAACTTTAGGATGATAAAGTTAGAAAATTCCAATCACCATAATAAGTAAACTCTATCATTTTCAAGTGTATCATCAACCCACTATATTACAGGTAGGAATAATAAGGAATAAAGCAATTAGGTCTCCTTTCTTATGAAAAAAGGAGACCCAAAGCCGCAGAAAGCAAGAAACTACCCGTATCACTGCCTTCAATCAACTCATCTTTCGGCAAGCAAGAAACGTCCTTTTCCACAAAAAATTGAACCAAATTTCACCGAAGCAATACATACCATCGCCGCGATTGTTCGTCCGGGCGAGCTTGAAGCTGACATAGCCGGCGTCCCCCAGCTGCTTCTCATACATATTGACGAGCTCGTCGTTCCCCAACCAAACCTCCTAAACCAATTCACGCCAACCCGGTCAGATTCACAAAATCCCTCGTCGAACAATTGATTCTGTTCTTAAATTGAACGGCATTGATCTCACCTGAAGGCAAATGATAGAGGAACGATCGCCCAATAGCCTGTCGATTATACTTTTGTTCCGGCTCAACCAATACGCTCTGTATTGACTTTCCCTGCAACTCTGATCCTGTCACCCACAATCACTCAGAAAACCCCAAGGGACAGAGATCGCACGCCCGAAAGAAATTCCCAAGCCGAGGCATCCCATCTCACCTCCTCACTGATCCGCTTATAGATGGGCGCAAGAATGTTGAAGGTGGTGCAGGTGACGCAGCGGTCCGAGCGCACCGTCGAGCTGTGCCCCATTCCTCTCCTCTTCTTCTTGATGCTGCTCGTCCTGTTCGCCCACCGGCCCCGCTTGCGCTTGTTGCCGCTGCCGGACTCATAGTTCCGTTCTTTCCTGCTCTGCATTCGATTCCAAACGCAACAACACTGATCAAGCAATCTATCAGAAGGAGATGGAAGAGCGATTCGATTCTTCGCACCATGTTAGACTTAGACCGAGGCGAAGGAGTTGGAGAGCGAGAGAGGCAAAACAAGAAGACGACTGTAACGGAATAAGACAACGGAACGGAAATAACAGTGGGGAACGCGATGGCGTTAACGATTCTTGACGTGATATATATCAAAAAATGGAACGATAGAGAGAGAGGAGGCGATTATATATACCACTGCCCTTTCGCAAGACGGACAAGCAATAGGAGGGTGACGTCCGTGAGCTCTGTGAGCCGATCGTTCCAGATCCAACGGCCGTAATTTTCTTAAATTATATAAACAAGTTTTACACGTGGCGCTGAAGTACTGGCGTTTCATTCGGCGACTACAGCTCGGTAGCCAACCCGGGCTTGTTAGTGAACGGCGCTGGGGTCCACGACGTGGAGATTATCCATCGACAGCCACGTGTTGAACGTGAAGGGGTCAGGTTGTCGTCATCGGGGTATCACATGACGGTGGGATATGCGCGTGGGGCCCTGGCGGTCGACGATGATGGGAGGATGATCGACGCGGGCATGACGCAGATCTGACGGACGAGAACTCGTGGGGAGAGTGTCCGTGGGACGTGTAGCGAGCGGTTCAACGATGACACGGATGGCGAATATAACGCTGAGCCAACACGAACACGGACGAGGATACCTCGCTCCAGTCTCATACCCAGTAAATAATTTTATCGTCTTATATGCAAATTACTGTCGATATATATATATATATATATATAATTTATTAGAAAATTATTTTAGTAATAAATATTTTACCATATGATACCCTCCGATTTAGTTTTTAATAGACAACATCCTTTTTAACTAAAATCCTAATAATGGTTTGAATCGGTTAGATGGATCTACAAATTGATTCGATCCGGATCTTGATTCAGATAGATTGATTTAATCGAATTTATCGATTTAAATGATAAAGAGGATTACACTCGTGAGTTACATTGAACGAGTGTAACCATGGTATAGCTGGCAATGAACTCCTATACTCTCCGATGATTTATACTCAATAATAATTTTATCGATAATGATTTTTGCAAGCACTAGCAACGTGTCGTGGAAGGCAAGTGTTCCCTTCCTCAACGAGTTCTATCCACAATCAACACCTTCAACCATTACCGAGCCCTCAAAGGTAAACTAAAACCTTCCACCTTTCCTTGCTCTACGAGGGCTATCTCTTGTCTCTCGTAACCCTCGACAACTATCACTGTATATAGTGTAGGTTTTAATATGTATACCAAATAAATATATTTATCAAATATAATTTAATTAATTTATTCATGCGTGTGCAATTCCTAATAGGATTAGATCACATATCCAAACATATTCTTTGCACTATGTTTTGTTATAAGAGTAAGGTTTTATCATCTCAATAGAAATTTAGATATCCATCACAATAGACATTTAGATATCAATATCAATACGTTAGCTTCCTAACTTTATCTGATTGAAAGCATATTAGACATTTTATGGATTAGATTTATGAATTACCTGAACGAAACATATCAGAATTGCTAACGCTGCCTTTGACTTCATCGAAGAAAAGGAACTTCTCAAGTCTATTGGATCAACTTCGTGATATGTCACATATACTTCATCCTAATGAGATGGAACAATTTCAAGAACAATCCTTGTATTATGTATTATGGATAAATGGATAGTGCTTTTCAAAGATCATTTTTCTTGTATTATGTCATGTTATCTCTAGGACAAATGGATAAGTTTTGGTTTTAATTTGTTCTCGAGAAAGCTTCAAGTTTAATTCCTTTAGCATTTTGCTTGATTAGAATGTAAGGATTATGAAGTCACATGTTTCAAGTAGTAATATGTATATTTTGAATTTCTCTTTTTTTTCCCTAAATATTGGATATAATGTCTCATATTTATAATGTTTACTTTTGTATATAAATAGAATAGCATTATTATATATATTTCTTAATATATTGCATTTCTTAATTATTTATAATAATCATTATTAAGTTATATATAGCTAATTAATTATTTTTATAGATGTGAAGTAGATGATGCCTATGTCACCCCCTCCTTCACCACCCCATACTTCATCAGCCATGATATCACCCTCTCCACATTATATAGTTAATAATCGTAGTTACATTGATCATTTTACATATATATATATATATATATATATATATATATATATATATATATATATATAACCAAGTGCTAGGAATTAAGGTCACATGATTCTCATTTCTCTTAGATAGTATCATGTATATGTGCTTGTTGGACATACAACACATATTTCTAACATTCATAAATATCGATATGTCATTTATAGTATTTTGAAACATTGGACTAAGGGATGCACTTTCAAGTTTGGTGGCGTCCCATTTGAGTTTAGCCCGACTAATATTATTTTAATTTTGAGGGTTCCAAACTATGAATAAGTGATGGATGTTGAAGCAATAACTTTGGATTATATGTTTAAAAAATACTTTAGAGATTAACTACTGAATAGACAAAATATAAAAGATATGATGTGTAAACTAGCTTCAAGTAATAATAGTGTCACATCATCAACTTTTGTCCATTGTATATTTTATATATTTATGTTTATATTTTATTTTATCAAATAAATTATATTTTACCTCTTATGTCATTAACCTTTATCAATAATTTGGATTGATTGACAAATTACAACTGGGCAATGATTGTTCATTCTTGCCTCACCTTTAATATTTCAACTATTGGTGCTTAGATAAAAAAAATTGAAGCTACATCATGATTGGATATCTCAAAAATATTGATTATAAGTTAAATCTCATTTTAACATATATATATATATATATATATATATATATATATATATAATAAGCCTAATATAAATTACTTTTAATCTTATGTTTACTAATATTTTGCCAGTTATGGCTATGCGAGCATATCGAATAAGAATGCACCAAGCATATAAAAAATATGAGAATGAAATCAAAAGATTACATAAGATACTTAAAGATTATGAATTTGACTATCTCGTGACCCTAGGCCTCAAGGAAGTTGATATCTTAAACGATGATCCATTGCCTTTCGCGTTTTGCTATACCTAACATTTGAAAGGATTGATGAAGGTTACTCTATCAAATGTTCATATGATGTATAGGATTAAAATATATCGAACCTTAAAACATAACAATATTTCTTTAGGAAGAGAAAGTTACCTAAAGGAATATATAACATTAGAGATAAGTAAAAGAAAGTTGAGGCATCTAATAATAAGGTAGAGAGTCGATTAGCCCTATAGTAGGTTGAAAGAGAAAAATAACAAAGGTGAAGACACTAATTGTATTTATAATATAATTACTTTGATTATATATACTAATATTTTTATTTTATAGATTTATAAGAAGATAGACAACAATGAAGAAGAGGCTACCAATTTAGCTTCAAAACTCAAGAATTTATAGTAAATTTTTTAGATAATTTGATTGTTGAATTAGATGTTCTATAACTGATTGAATTATCATTTGTTATTTGTAGAGTAAGTTGTTTAGCATTTTGGAAAGATGGCACATTTATGTGTAAATTTGGTCATTATTGAATGTGGGTGAGTATACTGACTAAGAGGTTCTAGATGCAACAAAAATTTTGGCCATCATTATTTTTGTGTAGTGGTTTTAAGGAAAGCGAATGTATATTTATATGTTAACCATTAATTTCTTTTAATTTTTGATGGATTGATTAATATTTTATTAATTTTCAATTATAATGTGCATATTGTTCATTTGGGATGAAGAATTACAATATCAGTTATAAAATGATCCTCAATGGCTCGATACAATATATTTTGTCCTACCTTTTAGCGACAACCATTTGCATCTGATGGTGATAGGCCTTTAGGAGAATATGTATTTTTATTATAACTCTTTCTCACAAAAATCACATTCCAATATATTTAGATTAATGGTAAGTATTCTAATATGATTAGTTATCTAATAATATATATTTTTTATATTAATTATTTATTTATTTTCAAACAAGTGTAGAATTTTAAGAAAATGTTTGTTATTGATTTTGTTGAATCTTAGATTTTGATGATGAAATCAATTGATGAGTTTATGATCCAATGAGTATTCGAGAAAAGTAATATAGGACTAACTTCGATCAAGAAAAAGGTAAATTAATTGAAGTAGGAGAATCAAACATTGGAACGAAGTGGATCGTGTCAAAAATCGAGTATCAAGCCAGAAGGATCGAGTATTGTGCCAACATCGGATGTTATGGAGGTCAGCATGCCGATGGATCAGGTAATACATTGAAGGAAAGGATGACGTACTGGAAGTTCGGATGAACTATCGGATAAACCAATACTATATTGAACAACATAGGATTAATGATTGTAATTGTTTATATCTTGATCGAAGTTGTTTAGAGTTTAATTGAGTTGGTTTTGAGTGTAACCATATCAACTTGATTAAGGGTCCATTGGGCCTAAGTAGGACTAAATTGAGCTTATTGGAAGGCCAATTCAGTGACCTAAAGTTGGATCAGGTGGTAGAACCACTTGTGAGCTGAAAAGTACTGAGTGTACATTTTCGAAAAACCCGACAGTGGTACTGCTAGTGTCAGGCGGTGATACCACTAGTGTCAGTACTAGCGATAGTACTATCAAAACATAGTCTTCTAGATTGTGTTAGGTGATGGTACCACCCAAGCATGTAGTGGTACCACTAGAGCCCGGTCTCCTAGGCTTTGTTAGGTGGAGATATCGCTAGTATCCAAAAAACTTGAGGGTAAGACGTTTTTGCTTCATTTTTGAAGCTATTTGTGGCATATAAATATCTCACTTATTCTTGCTTGAGATTGCAAGAAAATAGTGATTCTAAGTATATAAACTCTATTGAAAGTATTGAGTTCCTCTTCCTTAAGCTTATAAGTTCTAAGGGAGGTGTGAGGATTACTTATAAAAAAGAGTTATAAAGGTTCTCTCTTAAGCTTGTGAAAAGGAGAAAAGAGTTATAACAAGGTATTGATCTCCATCCATTGAAAAGAAGATTATTAGTGAAAGTCGATGGCCTCTTTTGAATCATAGATTTTGATGATAAAATCAATTGATGAGTTTATGATCTAATTAACGTTTGAGAAAAGTGATGTAAGACTAACTTCGATCCTGGGAAATCAAAACGATTGAAGTAGAAGAATCAGACGTTGAGCTGGACTTAGAGATAGGGCATCGAGCCAGAAGAATTGGATATTGCCCTAAGATTAGATGTTGTAAGAGTCAATATGCCAATGGATCAGGCAATACACCGAAGGAAAGCACAATGTGTCAGGAGTTTGGATGAACTAATGATATATCGGACAACGTAAGATTTATGTCTTGATCATCATAGTTTAGGTCTTAATTGAGTTAGTTTTAGGTGTAACCATGCTAGCTCAATTAGGGGCCCATTGGGCTTGAATCAGGGCTGATTTAGGCTAATTGGAAGGCTCATTCAATGACCCACAGTTGGGTCAGGTGGTGGCACTACTAGAATAGGTGATAAAACCGCTTATGAGTTAGAACGTACGAAGTGTACATTCCGAAAGACCTGACCATGGTACCGCTAATGTCAAGCGATGGTACCACCCAAACTAGCGATAATACCGCTAGTACATGGTCTTCTAGAGTGTCATACAGTAGTACTACCCAAATTAGGTGATGGTACCGCTAGTGCTTAGTGCTGCAGGTGATGGTATCGCCCAGCATTGGCGGTAGTACCGCCAGGACCCTGAAAACCCAAGGATGAAATTTTTTTGGCTCCATTTTTTGAAGTCATTTAAGGCCTATAAATACCTCGAAAACTTTAAATGACTCGACCAATTACGTTAAGCCCGTAAAGATAGGAAACTCTTGTCAATCACAACTCCTTGTGATTCTTGTCTTATTCGACCTTTGAACTACTATGGCCTCGAGTGACTCAACCAACCATGGTGTTTGGTTAAGTCATCACCATCGTTACAAAGTATGATTTGATAATATGCCCTTGAGTGATTCGACCAAACATACCATGTCCTCAAGTTACTAGTGATGTCTCTATGTCATATGCAAGATAGCAAATCGTGATATAGATGAGTCTCAAGTGACTCGAACAACTTAATATATATCGAGAATCAGTCCCTACCTATAACAATGGAGGGCCACGCTAGTCAATCTAATTGCCCTCATATTTACCGACTTAATATTATCGAAAGAGATGAATTTTGATTTGGTCTCCTAATGTGATGTATCTATCACACACACACACACACACACACACACACACACACATATATATATATAGTAGGTGTACAAGCAATCACAGCAATCTAACCAGATAATCATGGATCACATCCTAATGTGATCAGGCACGAGGAAGTGAGCTTAGTCACTCACATCAAAATATAGCGACACATCTCCATGCTCTGTGATCGTCCATCTCATCCTCGTCGGTTTCGTCTGCATCTCGGTGCATCTCCATGCATTGCGATCATTTGTCTCGGCCTCGTGAATCCCGCTATTGCCTCCATGCTCTCTTTGTGCATCCTTGTGTAATTATAACTTAATCACAAGCACACAAGTATGATAATAAATGATAAATAAAGTGGAGGCCCGTTGACCCCAATAATAATAATAATCACATCATATGGACACACATTACATGGTCCATGATCATCTGTCTACATCATACATCACATGTACACATCATTATATATGACTACTAGATAAATAATAATAGTTAATTAAAACTTTTAATTAACTAATATTTTTTAAAATTCAAGACATATAGGAATTTTTTTTAATTATGAGGGGTATTTTTGGTAATTTGGTTAGAAAGGACAAACTTTAAAATTTTTAAAATTCCGAGGGGCAAAATTATCTTTTGCCCAAAAAACCTAGTTCCCCTCCCTACCTTTCCTGTGCTATGGCCACTGCCACCCTACCAACGCGACCACTATGGGGGGTGGGGGCGTCGCGTTTGCCCGCGAGCGGGTGCCCATACGAGCACCAATATAGGCGATGGTCGCTCCTACGGGCGGTGTTCCCTTTTGCAAGCACTATGCCGCTTGCAAGCGGGCGTAGCACCTACGTGCATGCAGCCTGCTTATGGGCGGGCACAGCCCCTACGTGCAAGCAACTTGCATATAGGTGCCCTACCCACAAGCGCCACTACTGGGGCAGGTTGTCGGCTGCCTACATGCATATGGTAGCCAAGCTGCCATCAATAAGGGTAGCAATAGTTGCTGCATTTTCTCGCTTTCGTGTCAACAATTTTGACATATAAAGCTTTTCTAAAATACAACACACATAATTTAAACTAATCTTTCGCACGAACAACTTGGCTTTGATGGGTAACATCACATGCGCAATGGAAGAACAGAAAATAAAAACCTCAAGTTTTTCAAAAAGGTATTCGACGACATGTGAAGAATAGTGTACAAAAATCCATAAAATTTAAATCCACATGTGAGATAGTATTTTTTACCTAGGGAGATAATATATCCTTGAATTCTTGTAGATGTGTGAGATTGGATGAATGAGTTCAGGTGCCCTCCTCTCTAACGGTGATCCACACAACAAGGTTACGACGATGCTCCTCAAATCACTGCCCAAATCTCCATAGCTACTATCTAAAGAGAAGAAGAAGAGAGGAAAATAGGAGGTGGCAATCATGAAGCCCCAACTTATGAGCATTTGGTTCCCTCCTACTTATAGAGGCCTTCAATTAACGTAACCCTAATGGATCTTACCCTATTGGGTACTATATCTCCATCAAATTAGCCAAGTCTCTTAGATTAGCTCTTATCTATGGGATCCAATAATTTAGGGACTTATTGGATATCCAATAAGATAAAGACTCCGGCAGATATCTCATATCCGAGCCTCTACTCATCGCAATGCCTACCATATATGTATAACCCTCTAGGCCTAATATCGAGCTAGTTATGAGTCATACCTATCAGAACTCCTTATGACTTAGTGAATTATTATCTTCATAATAATTCACTTAATTTATCGACTACGGATGTACTAGGCCACTACGTCGCAGTCCCTAGATGATATAGAGGAATTCAATCCTTTGGACCTATATGTCCTTAGTTATCATATACCTATAGTCTCTTATCCATCTAATATCTCAAAGACTCTATACCCGGCATGGTGCTATCAAGCCCATACGATTTCTCCTCGAGTTTCACTCTAATCGGATTCTCCCGAAAAACTCTCTCTCTCAATCCGAATAACCTTGGCCAAGGATTTGTTTGAGCAAGAACACATAGGATATTTCTCTCATGATATCGAGAGCGGATGATCCTCTATCGATACTCAATAGCCCTCGTAAGGTTGGTTGTCACTCTCAATGACCAATTGTACTAGATTTAAAACTTCTAAATCTATAAGTCTGGTATCAAAGAGTGGAGTACTCATACAGGTCATCCTTGGTGTCTCAAGTCTAAGGACTAGGTACACTACTAGGATGAAGAAATCATTGTATGACAATAAAGTATCATCAATCATCCAACATTTTGTAAGCAGATTAATTAGTGAACTCATTTTCTAATGAGTACCTGCACTATATCCTAGTGTCCCCACACAAGCAGCTATGAGACTAGCCGCCTCCATCATATGGATAGGTATACAGTGCACTAGTTTGTCTGGTTATCTCAATGTCTCTCTCGAGTAACCTATGATCAGGATTATTTAAGGTCTATGTTTAAAGGTGAATTGGTCTCATTATCATGATCTCATCATGATCAAATTCACATTGCACAGATCTATGGATATTACAATATATATATATGCAACAAGAGATATAAAGTGAGAGAATGCCATAATAATAATAAGCAAAAAAATTGTATGTCATGTCACATATGTCATCACTCACGTGATTGGCTTATAGAGCACCAATGACTAGCAATATAATCTTGTAGTGTAATATCAAATCCTTCCAATATAATGGCTGAACCTAGAGCATAAAGTTCGATCACCAGTGCTAGTCATATGTGTCCTGTAAGCCAATCACGTGAATGATAACACATGTTACATGCTACACAATCTTTTTGCTTATTATTATTATTGGTATTTTCTCACATTATATTGTATGTTGCATATATTATGATGTTTATGGATCTGTGCAATGGAAATCGGATTGTGATGAGATCATGATAATGAGACCAATTCGTCTTTAAACACAAACCCTAAATAATTTCAGTCATAAGTTACTCGAGAGGGACATCGAGATAACTGAATAGATTGGTGTGTTGTATACACATCCATATGATGAAGGTGGCTGGTCTCATAGTTACTTGTGTGGGGATACCAGGGATACAATGCAAGTACTTATTAGAGAATGAGTTTACTGATTGATCAACTTATAGAATGCTGGATGGTTAATGATACCTTATTATTAGACAATAATTCTATTGTCCCAATTATGTATCTGGTCTTTAGACTTGAGATACCGATGATGTCCTATATGCGTGCTCCAGTCTTTAATACCAGATTCATAAGTTTGAAAGTTTCAGATCTAGTACAGTCGGTCATCGAGAGTGATAGCCAACCTTCATAGGGCAATTTAGTGTCGATAGATAATCATATGCTCTCGATGTCATGAGAGAAATATCCTATGTATTCTTACTCAGGCAAATCCCTAGTCAATGTCATTCAAATTGAGAGAGAAAGAGTTCTCTGAGAGAATCTGATTAGAGCGAGACTCAAGTAGATTTCGTTTGAGCCTGATAGCACCATGCCCAACATACAGTCTTTGGAATATTAGATGGATGAGATACTATAAATACATAATAATTAATAACATACATATCTAATGGACGAAATTTCTCTATATCGTATAGGGACTATGGCATAGTGTTCTAGTATATCCGTAGTCAATGAATCGAGTGAATTATTATGGAGATAATAATTCATTGAGTTAGGATGAGTTTTGATAAGTATGACTCACGACTAGCTCGATATTAGGCTTAGAAAATCACATACATATGATAGGTGTTACGACGAGTAGAGGTTCGGATATAAGATGTCCACCAGAACCCTTATCTTATTGTATATCTAATAAGCTCATGAATTATTTGATCATGTGAATGAGAGTCAATAAGAGCCAATAAAAGATTATTGGATAGAGATCCACTAATCCAAGATGCTTGGATAATTGGATAAATATCCAATACCCAATAGAGCAGGATCCATTATGATTAAGTGACAGGAACCTCTGTAAATAAGGGTGGCTAAAAGGTGGCATAGGCTAGTCTCCTCTTAGTTGCCCCTCCTATTCTCCTACCTCTCCTCTCATTTTCAGTCAAGAGCCCTAGTTTGGGACATGTGGACAGTAAGAAGGGTCGACCCCTTCTTGATCACAATGCAGTCTTCGTGGTGCGCGTGGAGAGGAAAATCATACCATGATTTGAGGAGAATCGTTGCCCCATCAGCCATGTGAATCATCACGAGAGAGGAGGACAATTGACTTCCTTCATCCTCTCCTATAGATCTAAGATTTTTCAGGGATATAAGATCTCCCTAGGTAACACAACTCATATAATATATATAGTTTTTTAAGTTTTACATTTTTACGTGCACCAATCGTTGCATGATGACAAGATATTTCTAGGAAACTTGGGATTTTATTTTTCTATTCTTCTATTGTGCATGTGATGCTTTGCCCAGATTTTTTAATAATCGACACCTTGATCAATCCTCCAGCTCGATGTTTAATTTTTAACGTAATAATTTTTTCGATACAACGTTCAACTCTCTTGCTTCGATAGTTGGACCTTCAATAGTTTGAGTCCATGATTGAGGTATTTTCTATATCAATTATCTCAAACTCATATTAGTCTAATAAACTCATTAATTTATTTCATGATCAAAAATCCAAAATTCAATAGGTTAGCCCCCAAGCGTTGTGATTAAGCAATGTTGTTCCTCTCGGCTCCCAAGATATGGCTCATGCTATCTTGAGAGCTCTTAGTCAATTGGGAGGGAGAGAGGGCATCCACACCCCTTTGACACAGGCTTGGTGGTAGTAGTGTAGGGTGTTTGCTAAGTTGTGCTGCAACTATCGTTGACTAGTCTCTATTATTGGTCATAGCATGGGTTGACACTCAAACTTTGGGGGGTCAAGGGGGACTCATCATTTCTTTTCCCCTTTGTTGTGGCCTCGATGTGTCGGGTCAGAGTTGGTCGACGAACCATGTAATTGCACTCATGACGCTAGGGTGCTTTAGTCACCTTAATGGCTTGAAAGACATTTGCATAAAGATCCATCTCTACAAAAAAGGTAAGGTTAGATTAGATTCAAGAAAAATGAAAGACAAAAAGATCATATTTGAATACCAACCCCGGGGTGCGAGATTGATCCCTACTTCCACAAGCTAGGTTTTGCTCATCTACAAAATCATTGTGGTCTTGAAAATAGCATTGGCCAATCAATAATGTTGTTCCCACTCCGACCCACTCAATCTTCGAACAGTATTCTAATACATTCGGGTGGACCATGTCAAGTTAACAGGCTACTCCCTCCATAAAGAAATAAAATAATACTGCTTCTTCTACCCTTTGTTGGAAGAAGGGGACCTTGATACTTTGCAACTAGGACATGCCTTAATGAAGTAGGTCGAATCTCTATAGCTCACATTAAAAAAAGCCTAAAGTAAGGTCGGTGATGGGGAAATGCTAAGCCTTCGGCATTTCCTGATAAAGGATGCCGAGTAATGCTAAGAGTTTGGTGCTACTCGGGTCGGAGTAATTTTTAAAGAATTCAAAGTTTCAATAAAGAAGGTATAGAGGGGGAATCTGAGTCCCATCTCTAAAGCATCAAGGAAAGTATAAAAGAAGCAATATGACATATAAGTTTGATCACTAGGCCAAGGAGTGATAAACACAAACTCGATCAGAATATTTAAAGTCTCCCTTATATGTTCAACGTCAACGGAGGAAATCTGAGAGTTGAAGCTATAGGATCTTGATATGATTTAGTGAGACCCCACTATGTATGAGACTTGCCTCTAAGGGATAGCCTCTCTCGACACAATGACTCTAGCCCCTTCACTAGAGGAGGAAGCTTCTTTTATTAACACTAAAAGCGAATATGGGATTGACAAACTATGTGACTCCCAATCAAAGAAGGGGGGGATCTAAATGAGGACATTTGAAACCTTTCTAAGTATTCTAAGTTGCCAAAGAGCCAAGGGCTCTAAAGATATAAATGCTTTGAATGCCCCAAAGAGTTTTGAAAGTGTGACAGAAATGGTGACAAATGGGTCTTTATAGCAACCAAGCAACCCTTCCACTAACCACCTCGTCGTCCATCGATTTGACAGGTTACGTGATAACACACCATTGCACGAAGTCGAACAAAGTAATAATTATGATCTTTCGAATCATTAATGGTTAAGAGAATCTATATGTGGACACATAGACGATAGACACATTAGCATTGTGATAAGCCATCATTATGAAAATCTAGAAGATCAAATCTCACTATATTTGATGGGCGTTGGAATCGATGTGGTCATCGGGGAATGGAGTGAAAGTGACATACATATGTAGACATGGTTGAGGTCTAGGAGGTGACATGATAACTTCCCTATAGTCGAAAGGTTTAATGTGCACATCAACGAGGCAAAAGGTCAAATGTGCATATCAATGATGTGTAGCCAAAAGGTCAAATGTGCATATCAATGATATGTAGCCAAAAGGCCAAATGCACATATCAATGATTCACAATTGAATGGGCAAACATGCATATCGACAATGAATAGCTAAAAGGCCAAATGTGCATATCGATGATGCACAACCGAAATGCCAAACGTATATATTGATGATACAATCGAAAAGCCAAATGTGTATATCAATAATGTGTAATCAAAAGGCCAAACATGTATGTCCACGATGCTCCGACCAAATACCAACTATCTCCAGTATATTACCCATAGTCTCAATCAAGGTTGCTTCTCAGCTCAATAACACTATACTCAGATGAGCCAAATGAGGGGGCTAGTTACAAGTGGCAAATGATATAGTTGACACTTCACCATCACATTATTGCACATAGTTAACACATTGACCGCTCAAAGTCACATCTATCATAAGTCACCGACAAGGTGATAGACAATTCAAGCACATACCACATGGCTATTGGAAAACCTTAGGTAGCATCACATATACAATGAAAGAACAAAAAATAAAATAAGTTCTCAAAAATTTAATATCGGATCGTCGTGCGAACATCGTAGCGTGAAAAATCGTAAAATCAAAAATCGGGTAATACGTATGAAATAATTTACCTAGGAGAGATCGTATATCCTTAAAATCATATATCTAAATCTGTAGATGAATGAGATCAAATGTCCTCCTCTCTAGTAGTGATCCACATAGCAAATGATGTGATGATGCTCCTCTTTCGTAGCCTGATTTTTTCTCTCCTTTATGCATTGTAAGATTGTGCCAAGATCAAGAAGAGGCCAACTCTTCTTGTTATTCATATGCCTCAAATACGACTATCGACTGAGGAGAGAGAGAGAGAAGAATATGAGGTGGTAACAAAAAAATGTCTAACATATGCTCCTTTAGTTTCCTTATATTTATAGAGGTCCCGATCAATTTAACCCTAATAGATCATTCTCTATTGGGTATTGAATCTTTATTCAACTACCTAAATTTTTTGGATTAATGGATCTCTATCCGATAATTACTATTTACTCTTATTGGATATAGATCCAATAATACATTAAAATTTTTCTCAAAAGAATTGTTTGATTAGTCCAACTAGGTCGAATCCAAAACTAACTTAACTATTAAAGAAATATTTATTGAAAATATCTCTGACTTAGTTTTACATATTCTCCCTTTTTAAGTGGTAACTTAGACTAAGATTGATACAGAAAGGATCTCGGTTGAATCTGAAATTATCTCTAGCTTGGACAACCACAATCCATAATAATGGTCATCTTACTTTCCATCATAGGATTTTGTATGTTTTCATTATTCTAGATCTCTTCTTTGCATTAACAATGAGTAGTTCAGAACTTTATGCAATGATTTGAACCTAATACGAGGCGTCAAGGCAAAGCTTCATGCTTCATTCATGGTTTGTATGGATATATGATGAAAAGAATAGGGCTATAAGGAGATTAAGCTTTCTTTTTTCAGAATACTTGAGCCAGAAGCAAATACAACTACTAGATTAAGCCAACTTCTTCTAATCATGGATGTCAATGAGATCTCATTCCCAAAGATCCAAATAAAAGAGCTTCCAAAATAACAAAATATGAATAGAAATAATATTAAATTAACTGTTTATGAAAACATTGTCATGGATTACTTTTGGTGGATTCATTTCGGTTCATCGGACTTGGTCAGATTTAGCCCATTGTTAGGGGAGAGGAAATGGTTTTGGCCATGTGGCAAGTCGTGGGATCAGAAGGGTTTAACATAAATAAAATCATAATTTTGGATTAATTATATATTATCTTCTGTAATTAGTTATCTTAGTCTTTACACTTTCATAAGTTACATTGGGATCCCTATACTTACAAAAGTGAAATATTTAATCATGTTTTCCTCACATCGTTGACTGCTAACGGAAATACTGCACATACTCATCAGTAAATCAAAGTGAGACAGAGTCGTTTTCCTCATATCGTTGACTGTTAACGGAAATACTACACATAGTCATTAGTAAATCAAAGTGAGACAGAGTCCGTATGTGCTTAGTGGTAAATCCTGTGATATTTTTATCAACAGAATAAACGATATGAGGAAAAATAGGATTAAATATTTCACTTTCACAAGTATAGTATAGGGATCTCAATATAACTTTTAAAGTATAAGGACTGAAATACTAAAGATAACTAATTATAAAAGGTAATATATAATTAGCCCCTTACGAAAGAAACACAAAGGAAGAAAAAGGTCATAAATTGAAGCTCACTGGAGTTTCACCCTTAATTTACTTTTTAGGCTGATTGGAGTGATTATTTTTGAAGCTAACAAGTATATTGATGATATTTGATATCGTATAAAATATCTAAAGAGATATATATATATATATATATATATATATATATATATATTATCATTGATTCTAATTAGTAGAAGAATATTAGTGATGTTTAGTTCTTCCTAATATAACTTTTTAAAATATAAGGATAGAAATAAATTGAAACTTACTGGTGTTTCCAGTTAATTTACTTTTTAGGCTAATTGGAGTGATTATTTTTTAAGCTAAGAATTATATTAATGATATTCTATATCCTATAAAATATCTAAAGAGAGCTATATATGATATCATTAATTCTAATTAGTAGAAGAATATTACTGATCTTTCGTCCTTCCCTACGTACTTACGGTTCTTTGTGTAAATATATTGTCTTATCACTTTGTTACTGTTTGAATAGATACAATTTCTTACAGCTTTACATTTGGTATTAATATTTATTCTGTTTGATTTAGACACACAGAGAACAGTCAATGCTTCGGCAGTGGTATCTGATTGGATCATAAAGCATAAACAGTTTGAGCTTAGGGTTGCGTGTCCACTTCATCAGCATGACTCCATAAAACTTTTCCAGTAATTTCATGCATGGGTTGTGTAAGAAAATTATCATGTACCTGCCACCCTCATTTCTTTCCTAACTAAAAGTTTGATGTTACACAATGCACAGTTGCATGCATTAAGGGTCATCTGTCCTATGTTTGCAGCCTTTTGCTACAAAGTTGGATTCCCCTATCTTCTTCACTTGTCAGCCATGTGAATCCCATGAAACCTCTCACACAGCCACGAAGTGCATCGACAACTAAAAGATCCAAGGACACATAAATAGCGTTTTCATATGGTGTCATCTCCTAATTCGAGTACCTTCAGCAGTTGCAAATAGCACATTAATTAGCATTCATAAGAGCATGCATCTTTACAGAATACGGTTCTTTTGTACAGCCTGCTCTAAGCCAACCAGCACTCGTGGGATGCACTCTACATCAGTAATGGATGATGATGGTTCATGGAGAGCAGCTCAGAGTATGCAACAGGCATTAGGGTTCTCATCGCTAAAGATTTGAGGTGGTGGAAGTGGCTGTTGGATCACGTAGACCGGCACCCAGTGCACCATTCTCTTGGCCATGTCTTCCCCACCGATGATGCCACCGTTCCAGTACATCATCATCCTCTTCATCATGTCTTCTTCGCTAATTATGCTTTTGCTTCCTCCGTCTTCTTCCTTGTTTGCCTCCTCACCACCTCCCTTCTCTTCCTTGCCACCACCAATATCACCACCTTCCTTGTTGCCCTCGGGCTTCTCTTCTTCTGAGGTTGCTTTCTGTTCTTCCTTCTTCTCCCTGCTCTCTTCTTTCTTCTCTTCGGCTGGCTTCTCCTCGGCCTTCTTCTCGTCCTCTTGCTTCTTCTCTTCCTCTTTGGGTGGCTGAGAGACGATGCTTGCGAACTTTAAAGTGCGTCGGTGAATGTGTTCCACCAGCGTTTCTGCTTTCATCGTCCCGGTCACTGTGATCTTTCCGGCGCCGAAATCGGTTTCTACGGTTTGCACCCCTGCATGAATGGCCTCCCACTGATCAAATTGTATTTATTTCCATAGAGGCAGATGGCGAGGTGGCCATTAGGAACATATCAATTGCACTTCCAAACCAGCATAAAGAGAGGAGGAAGAAGCGGAGATACATACCTCTCATCTTTAGTATCTTTCTCCTAAGCTGCTGTGCACAGGCCTCGCAGTGCATGTTCACAAGCAGCTCGACTGTTGTCATCTCACTCACCTATTTGAAGAAGACAACATAAATGGCACTCACAGACTTCAGAAAGTTACAGACATTGCTTTGTAATTCTCGGATACAACAACGAACCAAGCATGTACATAAATGTAGATATAGGGTGTGATACCTGCGGCGGAACAGCATCTGGTTTGTAGTCCCCTTCAGCTGGGGGAAGTGGAGCGAGAACCTTGGCTCTTCTGAGAGTTCTCTTCTGGATTCTGGAGCACACCACTTGAGGGTCCACTACGCCTTTGACTGTCACCTGGTTTTGCACCATGTCCATCTCAACCCCTTCAACACCTGATGTGGAGATGCACTAAGAGAAAAGGTTAACACGATCAAGTTCCCCAAGGTGTGAGTGAGTGAGCGAGTGAGTGACACCTCTGCATTTAAGTATGAGCTTCTCAATCTTCCTTGCACATCCAACGCAATGCAAGTCTAGAGACAACACGATGGGGGAAGGAGGGGAGGGCTTTGCCTCAGCTGCTTTCTTCTCGTCCACTTCTTCTTTCTTGATCCCTTCTTGCTTCTCTTTCTTATCTTCTTTCTTGTGGTCCACTTCTGGCTTGGGATCCGCTTTAGCTTCTTCCTGAAAATTTAGGATCGCAGTTCCTAAAAATGATGGCAAAACTCGTTTACAAACCTTCCTCTTCTGATCGAATGAGATTTACCTGCTGAGCCTCACCCATTCAGACCAGCAGCTGCATGCAATCACCTCTTCTTCAGACAGACGGGGACTCAGGAGGAAGAGAGAAGAGCTAAACTAAGCAACACAACTTACCGAAATCCCGCACAAAAGGAGGAACTGAGACTAGAAGATGATATGGTTTTCAGTAGAGAAGTTTATAGTAGTACCATTGAATGATTACTAGCATATGCATTCAAAGCCTTTTGATCAAGGTAGGTATGTGAAAGAATATTGGGGTCCTGCAGGTAAATGGAGAAGTGAAGGGTGCAAGGAGAGGAGCAGGAGATATATAGTGTGGTGCAAAGGAAAATTTTGGTAACAGGTACTGGTAGAATACCTAGAAAACAGAGTCTGATGATCAAAAGAGTCCAAATGTAATTCATGCTATAACTTTTATCTTCTCCTCGTCTTTTCATGTTCTCAAAGTTTTGGTGGAAAGGTGTAAGTGAGTAGAATTTAATGCCCAGGGTACATGCAATAAGAAGAAAAGGCAGGTCACATGGGTGGGGTTGGTGTGACTTTAGAGAGAGAGAGAGAGAGAGATTGCTTCATCTCCACTTTCTATCGTGGTGGAGTGTTACTTCTTACGGGGTTATATCAAAAGCTGAAGAAGAAATCTAGCTTTGGATCACTACTTGTTGGGATACTTGGACAAAATGGAGCAACCAAATTGTCACCTACCGAAGGATGCAGAAGGATTATTGCAGAAACCATTTGTTCTTCATCCATAGATGATGGAGAAATGTGTTGTCCAAGTTTTTGGATTTCCATGATCTTTCTGGGTACTTGGCTGAAAATTTTGGAGTCCATTACAGTGCAGTTGTTGATCCTAATATGGATGGAATATGTGTCTAGGAGTCAACTCTACCATCAATTTGCATAGTCTTTTAGCTGGGGCTCACAAGAAACATGGGCAAGTTTGATGCAAGCAAATTAAGCTCTCACCATTTCTGCTGAATTGGATTTCTCTTTACATCTAGCCTTTTTTTTTTATTATTACTATAATATTAAAGCACATTTTGATTGTCCATGGAGAATATTAGTTTGGAGTCATCTGAGACCAAGAGTTTGGTGTTGGACGAGGAATATATAAGACTGAGTCATACTGAACTCTGCTAAGCTCTACAAAATTAATTATGCCAAGGGTGTCCTAGACAAAAGCTCCTCTAAAATTTAAGTTGGTCTTTTAATTCGATAGATTCAAGTACCATAGGTACCGAGTCTATAAAACTAAAGTAATTTAATATCGAAAATAATAGACAGTCTAGTATGGAGAATGAGGATTTTTTTTTTTATAGTGAGATATATGATCATTATACTTAAGCTTATGATTTAATATCGAAAATAATTACATACATTCATCTATGATGGATAATATTGTGCAGTGTGATACATAATGTTCATAGAGTAATGATATGTCAGATGAGATATCCAAGACTATCATGTAGCGATAGAATATCAATCACATAGAGATAAAATATTGATAATCTTCCTCACATCATTATATCCATATCAGTTGATTTATCTGACCACTTAAATCATGTTTGGATACTCTGGACTGGAATTTACGATAAGTTCAAATATATATATTAAGTATCCGAGTGCTATTCAGGGTTGAAGTTTACCTATCATTGGTTACTATTATGGAAAATCCGATCCGTTTAACAATGTGGCACAGATGAAGGTCCATCTTTGCCTTCGACATGCCATGTCGTTGACCCCATGGACCATACTCTCACCGATACCTCATTGCACCTGTGCGCATTGTTCTTATATAGTATCTTTTTCTGGACAGTACACACTAGTCTCACCATCTTTCAGTGCTACATGCCAACATTTCGATAACTGTTTCCTTGAATGCCATTTGAACAGATCCGTGTGTATATATATATATATATATATATATATATATATATATACTTTTGACGGGTCGAGCATCCCTAGAATTTGACATGTTTTGCACCTCAAAGAAATACCATCCTTCGGTACATAACTTTTTCGACAGTTGAAATAAAAACTTGTAAAGATATTTTTGAAAAAATATTATTCATATAAAAAATATTTACATCATGTTTTGTACCTCAAAAAATACCATTCTTCGTTGTATAACTTTTTTACTAATTGAAATAAAAACTTGTAAAGATATTTTTAAAAAAATTATTCATAAAAAATATTTAGATTATCTTTCATAGTTCTTACATTCCAAAATTAACTTCCGGACTACAAAAGAAAAAAAAAAGATAAAATGAATAAGTTAACCTAATTACCATTCTAAGATTTTAACCATATAGATTAGATTTGGTGGACTTCTCTATTTTAAAAGGAAAAAGATAAAAAGATAAAAAGATAAAAAGATAAAAGAACAAGCTCCCTAAGTTACCCTTCTAAAATTTTAATAATATTATCCTCGAGGATTGAGTCTAGTGATCAGGGATGATCTCAATGATACTCAATTAGACCGACCAACCCTATTGAAGGGTCTTTTGAAGCCTCAAAGTTATATTTAGCCAAACAAAGCCTATATTATAATAATTCACTTATCTTAATATAAGTTCTACTATGACCAAGATTAAGATAAGTCTCACCCAAATAGAGATAGTCTTACAAAGAAAGTACTAGTTGTGTATGTCCTACAATGAAAGTCCTTAAACACTAACGACCTAGGGCACCCCTCACCCTATAATACAGGGGATGGTCCCAATCTAAAGGAAACCAAAGAAGTCCCCAACAAGAGCTCGGTCAACCTTATCTATTTTTAGCTCTAGAATAGAGAAGAGAAGAAAGAAAAAGAGAAAAGGAGATAATTCTATACGATGCATCCATCCTACAGTAGTCTACTTCCTCGAGTTCTCAAAGCTCTACATGAAAGCTTTATCTAGCTATTGTGAGAAGTCCTTAAAACCTGCTATCTAAACCTCAAGAGAATGTTCCAATACTGAGAGAGGAGACCAAAACCGGTAATGATACAAAGATTGTCCAAAGATAACATACAATGTTAAACATCTATAAGCATTCTATTATGCTTTTATCCCATTATTTCAAGTCTTGTAGTTAGTACTTTGACTTTACAAATAGTATAGATTGTTTTCTTTCAATTTTATGCTTAGTCTTTTTGTAAAAGTTCTCTCCTCCACCAAAACTTTCATCCAAAAGGTGGAATCGAGTCAATCGATCATCAAACTCGTACCCTATATGGATCGAGTGTTATCATAGCAACAATCCTTCGTTATGAATGGTAACCATGAGACAAGGATACAAAGAGTCTAGCAAAGACATGCAAGAGTTGGATTCTAAGTCATGCTCACTTAAAGGAAGAAACATCAATAGGATGATGGTTAACAACCCAACAAATGGAGATCGCGATGAGTTAGATGTAAGCCAAAACTAATCCTACAACAAAAGATGATCGAGCAAAGAATGTTACGATAAAGGAGAGAGAGAATCATTTTATGAGATGCACAACCGTGAAGAAGACGATATTAAACAAAATATCACATTGAGACTTATATCATCATATAATGATGAGGTATTATACTCGTGGATAAATTAACTTGATACTTATTTTGATCTATATGACTACAACTATAAGGATAGGGTGATGCTTATTTGACTTAAGTTGATTGGACATATGCTCTCATGATAGAAGATCTATCTTCGAACCAATAATGGTGATAATATGTTACGGACATATTTCAAAAGGCTTATACAAGATGAGTTCTACCCTATGAAATACCTCAATGAAAGATGGAAGAAGTGACACTATCTACACTAAGAGACCAATCCATGTAAGAGTACACTATCAAGTTTCAATGACAAGTAGTGGCACTTAAAATCTCACTCGATGATCACTCGATAATGATGAAATACACCTCAGGCCTCTATAAATATATTCATATATAATTGAGTCTCTTCAGAATATATTATATTTTAACCAATAGCAACATAGTGATGATAATCGAGAGAAAGAATCACACCGATAGTGAGAAGCCCATGAAGAAGGCTCAAGAGAATATTAGGAATGGTAAAACTTCTTCCTCAAAACAAAGTGATATTTTCTATAAATATTATAAAATTACATATCACTCTAGAGAGAAGTTTTAGAAAGATCACTCGGAACTCTTCCCAAAGAAGTGGTTAAAGAATAATCAAAGTTGGTAAACTATCGCCATAACTATGGGTGATGACTCAATCAAACTTTCATCGGTCTCACACCTCGCTCAAAGTCTATCATTGATGGATATGCCAAAGGTTATAGATTCAAATCTAACTCGTAGTCTAGAAAAGAGCTCTTTACCATAAAGGTCTAAGTGAAGCAAGAATTGTTGGTGCAATCTTCAACACCGAGAGCTAAAATAACCTCATCTCAATGAACTTAGTCAAGAAGCTTGGCCTAGAGATGACACCGCATCCACACTCATATCCACTTGGATGGCTTCATGATGATGTGGAGATGAATATTGACTAGCAATGCAAGATATGCTTTACCATCATAAAGAAATTTATCGATGAGGTAACCTACGATGTGCTTCCGCTTGATAAATGCCAAGTTATCAGATTGAGATGTTGTTTACTTTTGCTAATCCCAAAAAGTATTAACTTCAAAAGGATGCAAGAAATTCTTGTCACTAAAGATCCAATTAGTTTGATGGAACACTTGATATCTATTGGCTAAGCAGAGATGATAGTGAATGCATACCGAAAGGTCATGGCCCTCACTTCAACATATAAAAAACCAAAGCATTCATCCAACATGATGAAAGAGGAGGCAAATCAAAAAGGGTAGCAACAACCTCGAAGTTCCAAGAAGTTCATCAAACCCCTCAAGTCAACAATGATCAACAATGAGGAGAACCGAATCAAAACAATACGCATAGATGGCATAGTCGAGCATGACAATATCGACCATATCAACAAACCAAAATAAAACCTCCAATGTACAGATGGAGAGAGAAGAACCATCAAAACAAGATTCAACAAAATATGAATTGCCTAATTGGGAGAGCTGTGATCATAGATGATCTCAACAGCACTCAACTAGACTGGCTAACTCCTATTGAAGGGTTGCTTGATACCTTAAATCCTTATTTGGCCAAGCAAAGCTCATATCACAATAGTCCACCTACCTCAATCAAGTCCTACTAAGATTAAAATTAGGACAAGCCTTACCCAAATAAGAGAAACCTTACAAGGAATGTACTAACTATGCATGTCGTATAAGGAAAGTCCATAAATCTTAAGGATTTGGGGCATCCCTCACTCTATAAAATAAAAGGTGCATCCCCATCTAAAGAAAACAAAAGAATTCTTAGCAAAAGTTTAACTAACCTTAGCTATTCCAATCTTAGAATAGAGAAGACTTTTGCATGGTGCAACACATCCTTACCATCGTAGCCTTCTTCCTCGAGCTCCAACGGCTAAAGTTCCAAATCAAAGCTTCATCCAACTACTACAAGAAATCCCCAAAGCCTATTATATGCTATCCAAACATGAGGTTCTAATAATGAGAGAGGAGGAGATCGAAACTGGCAACAATACAAAACCTGCTGAAAGCACCCAAATGTTATCTAAAGACAACCTATGTTCTTACACATCTATAAGATTTCTATCATGGTTTTATTTCATTATTTCATATCTTATAGTTAGTACTTTAATTTTATAAATAATATAAGTTATTTTCTTTTGATTTTACTCTTTCTATAATGGTTCTCTCCGTCAAAACTTTCATTTGAAAAGTAATATCAAGTTGATAGATTATCAAGCCTGAACCCCATATGGATCATGTGGAGCCAAAGTCTCAACTAGCTAGATGGACTCCTCAATAATCAATGCTATGGCAATTATGATATCACCTCCTCCACTTTGAATGAAGCCCCTTCTATAGACTCCCTAACAACTGGTGCCCCCTTAACTTCATCATTGACCTCGACTATGCTATCCTTAGTGTAGATGGATGTCTCACTTCAATCATCAATGTTTCAATCATAATGACCTTGTTGTGGTGGGGCATGCGATAGTAGAGTTATTAAGGAAGAACTAAGGTGGAATGGTCATACCTATCTCGAGAGATCGTGAGTTCATAATCAATAAAAAAGGAGTTGTCTCCTAACCTAGTTAATCACTTCTTGAACCCCCAAGAGGCCTTGTACTTGGCCACCCTACATGATTTTAGCATAACTTTGCACTCCTTAACCTCATTCTATTATCGAATCAATATCTTATTGGCACATCATACTGGTTATAGGTGTCCTGTAAGCCAATTATATGAGTGATAGCACGTGTGACACGTTATACAATCTTTTTTTTTTATTATGATATTTTATTACTTTATATTAGATGTTGTATTCATATTGTGATGCCCTTGGATATGTGCAATATGAATTAGATCATAATAAGGTTATGATAATGAGACTAATTCGCTTATAAACGTAAACCCTAAATATTTCTAATCATAGGTTACTCGAGAGGGACATCAAGATAATCGGAAACACCGGTGTATTATATACACATCCATATAATGGAGGCAACTGGTCTTAAAGCTGATTGTGTAGGGATACTAAGGATATAGTGCAAGTGCTCATTAGAGAATGAGTTCACTGAATGATCCGCTTACGGAATATTGGTTGGTTAATGACACCTCATAATTAGACAATGATTTCGTAATCCTAATTATATTTCTAGTCCTCAGACTTAAGATATTAAAAATATCTTGTTTGAGTACTTCATTCTTTGATATTGGACTTATAGGTCTGAAAGTTCTAAATCTAGCACAACCGGTAATGAGGAGTACTAGCCAACCTTATAAAGACAATTGAGTGTCAATAAAGGATCATCTACTCTTAGTATCATTAAAGAAATATCTTGTGTATTCATACTTTGAAAAATTCCTAACTATGGTAGATCAGATCGTGATGAATCTGAAAAGCATGAGAATCAGATTAAGAAAAAAGGAGTTCTCTTGGAGAATCTAATTAGAGTGAGACTTGAATAGATATCGTATAGGCCTAATAGTATCATATTCGATATATAATTTTTGGGATATTAGATTAATGAGGGACTATAGGTATACAGTAACTAAAGGCAAATAAGTCCAATAGATTAGACCCCCTATATCGTTTGGGGACTATGGCATAGTATATACATAGTCGATGAATTGAGTGAATTATTATGGGGATAATAATTTATTGAGTTAGAAGGAGTTCTAACAAGTGTAACTTATGGCCAACTCAATATTAAGCCTAGAGAGTCACACACATATTGTGGACAACATGATGAATAGAAGATCAGATATAGGATATCCGATAAGTTACTATTTTAATATATTCTTAGATGAGACCTAATATAGCTTAGAGTGGTTATTGGATAGAGATCTAATACCCATTAAGATAGGATCTATTATGGTAAGCAAAAGAGCTCGCTATATATAGGAGTTGGGGCTTAAAGGATTATAGGCAAGACCTCTACTATCGCCACCTCCTATATATCCTCCCTGTCTCTTCCTCCAACCAAGTGCCCCCTCTCTTATGTGAGAGGACAACAAGAGGGATCGATCCCTCCTCGGTTGCTGTAGTGTGGTGGTGCGCGAATATGAGGAAAGAACGTGCTACATAAGAAGGTGCCTCATTGCCACGTCTACTATGTGGATCACCGCTAGAGAGGAATTTGTAAGAGCTTCTTCATCCATATACTGAGATCTATATATTAGGGGATATATAATCTCCCCTAGGTGAGAATGTTTCAACTACTATATACAATTACGTAGTTTTTATCACTTTTGAATTTTTCTCTCTCAATCTTTGCATGACAATGGGATAAATCTATTTTTAGTTAACCAACTTCTATTTATATTTTTTGCTGCACATGTGATGCTCTCTATGGTTTCCCAACATGTTGGAGGTTTCCAACCTCCATCTTCAGGGCTGATCCCTCTGTCTTAAGGTAATTGGTGTTGGCTTTAGCTTCCAAGTTCCTTTAGTACTTCTTCTCCCTTTCTATCTTTTCCACTTTAATCAATTGCCTCAAGGAGTCAAATTGCCTTTATAGCACATTGACCCCTAGCCTCTTTAGTCAACTCCTTTTCAACCAAAGCCATATGCTCCAATTTAAAGGAACCAACTTCTTTTTAGTTGAAGCCTTGCACTCCAACTCATTGATCTGAGCTTGGAGCTGGCATGACTTGTCCTTCTACCAAGATCTCTTAGCTACCATATTATTTCACTCCTTTTTTAGAGCTTTAACTTCTTAGAGAAGATTACTAAGGGTAGCCAAGGAATCTCAAGCTCAATCAAGGATCAACACCATAAGCTACTAGAGGGAGAGAAAATTGTTGGGAAACCTGGGAGAGTATCATATGTGTAGCGAAAAAGTAAAATAGAAGTCAATTTTCTAAAATTAGATTTATATCGAATCACATGTGACGATTGAGAGCAAAAAACTCATGAAATCAAAAATTACATCAGACGTGAGATAATCTCACCTAAGGGAACTCGTATATCCCTGATCTATATATTCCTATCTATGGATAAAGGAGGTCTCATGTTCTCCTCTCTAGTGGTGATTCATACAACATATGAAGTAGCGATGCACCTCCTCTCACTACACATTCTTTCCTTAGTTTTGCGCACCACCACCATGTAGTAGGGGTAGTCCTTCTTGCTACCTTCTCACACCAGAGAGGGGCAATCAGTTGAGGAAGAAGCAAGGAGAGAATGATATGTTACAGCGGCTAAGGGATCAAGCCTTATAACCCTTTTAATTGCACATCCCTTTTATAGAGAGTCCTCTTTGCTAACCTTAATGGATCCTGCTCTCTTAGGTATTAGATCTTCATCCAATTATCATAGCATATTAGATACTGGATCTCTATCTAATTATCCACTCTAATCTCTTATTGGATCTCACCTAATGGATCCAATAAAATAGGGGCTTATTAGATATCATATATCCAATCATCTATTCATCGCGTCATTCATCATATATATGTGACCCTCTAAGCCCAATATTGAGATAGTCATGAGTTACACTTATCAGAACTCCTTCTAACTCAGTGAATTATTATCCCGTAATAATTTACTTAACTTATCGATTATCGACGTACTATGCCACTATGTCATAGTCCCTAGATGATACAAGGGGATCTAATTCATTGGACTTGTCTATCCTAAGTTATCATATATCTATAGTCCCTCATCCATCTAATATCCCAAAAACTATATACTGGGCATGGTACTGTGAGGCCCATACAAAATCTTTTCGAGTATCATTTTAATCGGATTTTCCTAAAGAACTCCTCTCTCAATATGAATGACACTAGCCAGGAATTTGCTTGAGTAAGAACACACATGAGATTCCTCTCATGACACTGAGAACATATGATCATCTATTGACACTCAATTGTCCTCGTAAGGTTGGCTACCACTCTTGATAACTGACTATGCTAGATTTGAAACTTCCAGACCTATAAGTCTAGTATTAAAGAGTAGAGTACTCATACAAGGTATCCTTAGTGTCTTAAGTCTAAAGACCAAATACACAATTGGGACTACAAAATCATTATCTAACGATGAGGTATCATTAATCATCTAACATTCTATGGATAGATTATTTAGTGAACTAATTCTTTAATAAGCACATGTACTATATCCCTAGTGTCCTCACACAAGTAGTTACGAGACCAGCTACCTCCATCATATAGATGAGTATATACTATAATGATCTCTCTAGCTATCTCGATGTCTTTCTCGAGTAACCTATAATCGGGAATATTTAAGGTTTGTGTTTACAAGTCAATTGGTCTCATTATTATGATCTAATTCTCATTGCATAGTTTTATGAACATCACAATATATCAATCAGACAATATAAATTAAAACAATACCATAATAATAAAACTAAAAAGATTATGTAGCATGTCACACGTTTCATCACTTACATGATTGACTTATAGAGCACTTGTAACCAGCAGAAATATGTTCACCTAAACCATCATTTGTTACTATGTTAGGACTAGATGGCTACGTCTAGTAGGCACTAGTTGGAAAGTAGTTATAGTTGATCTTTGTACCCCTATTATTATGCGGAGTGCATAATAAGCAGGTGTAATGGTTTTGGTGGGTAGGTGTAACTGCTTAGTACTAGTGGATGATGGTTATGATGAGTTCCATGCTCTCATTACTATCGTAATGAACAAGCTTAATGGTCTTAAACACCCACTATAAAAGAGGGCATATAAGTACATTTCTACATATAAGATAATTTTAGTCCAATTTGACCAACTAGATTACTAACTTAACATCATATGAACCTTATTGGGAATGCCTCTAACGTAGTTTTGTAGAATTTGAACGTCTTGAAGAGTTTCACTTTAAAACCAGCTCAGACAAAAACAATGTTGAATCGGAGTCAACTTCCAACTTGGACAATCAAAATCTTGTCTAATCGTATCATTATTCTTGGATAATCAAAGCTAAATTTGTAGAGGCTAATCAGTATCATATCATATAAAAAGACTAAAAAACTCACTAGACATATTACGTCAGTATAGTACCAAAGAAAAATATTCTTTTATTAAATTAATATTAATAATATTTATATTATATAAGACAATCTCTCTATGTATGTATTCATTCTGGATTTTTCAAACTAAAATTGAGTTCTTAAACCGTTTAAAGGCAACAATCACCTACAACCAACAAACCAAAATTGACTTAGCCTTTAGATGAATTTTGCCAGATATAGTATGATCTTTAATTGGAACAAACTTAAACAAGATGTAATATACGAGAAATAAATTTATTTCTTCCAAAAAAAAAATCCCCTTATCCTAATGTATCTCCTTTGGGTCAATTTTATAACGTCAGATTGACCAGTAAAATTGACTTGATCAATATAATTCTTTGAAAAGATAATATAATATTATAAATCAAGGTGATAGAATATATTCAAATGTGTATTAATTTCTCGTATGCCAGTTGAGTTAATCTTCGTATCAGTTATTACTTCGCTGAAGGGTAAGAGAGACGGGCAAGCAATAATCGGGTAGGAGCGATTCCTCCCATCACATATATAGTGTTGGAAATATTAAGCTAAATCTTGTGTAAAATGTTTCTCTTGTTGTGAAACTTTTGTAAGTTGGTACGTGTTTTAGTAAAGTTGATATATAATATGTATATGTATGTATATGTATGTATGTATGTGTATGTATGTGTATGTATGTGTATGTATGTGTATGTATGTGTGTGTATGTGTGTGTATGTATGTATGTGTATGTATGTATACGTATGTATAATATATATATATATATGTATAATACGTATATGTATGTATGTATGTGTATGTATGTGTATGTATGTATACGTATGTATGTATACGTATGTATGTATATATATGTATATATATATATATATATATATATATATATATATATATATAACACGGGTCCGATGTGGGATAGACTACTACACGTGAGACGGGCCAAACAACATCTAGAATCGAGCTGCCCAAGTGTTTGTTTATATTTGTTTGCTGTTGCTCTCTTTGACATATTTGTGGCCTGCATGAAGTTGGCACTCAAAGATTAGCATCTGATATCCTTTCTTTAAACTTCGAGTTGCTTGACTTTGAACCACCATGGATGATGTTGATGATAATAATAGGTTGCTTTCGCTCTTCTTCTATAAATGTGGAATCCTCGTTACGTCGATAGGGATGTGTAGTGACGCTGCAAGTGTACCTTCCGTTAATGAAGCTAATCGAAGTCCATAAGCATCCGTCTCTGCCATTTTAGCACCCTGGAGATCTGTTTGAGCTTGGTGCCAGAAGAAGAAGAAGAAGAAGAAGAAGGCAAACTGTGAAGTTGTGGCCACGTCGATGTGAGTCGGCAGTGGGGGCAAAAGGAGAGTAGCCCAACCCCTACTGTCTTGGGTGCGACAACCAACATCACATCGAAAAACCATAAAGGGTAAGATTTCTCCTCCTTTATACTGTGTCATCGATTCGATGTCGGAAAACTCAGTAGCAACATGAAGACAACTCACTGTGATTTCCACTCCAGTGGGCGGTGGAGGTTGGACTCGGTTTGGGAGAGCAAAAGAGGCCTTCAAAGTATCTCGTCTTGTTCAGCTACCCATGAGAAGATTGACGTCGTCGTTGTCGTCGTCGTCAAACCTGTTACTAGCTGTGCCGGCAGTAGTTGCAGCTGCTAGGGTGAGATGTTGGGCCTCAACCATGGTACCAATTGTGTGTAGATGGTCCGGTCCACTAACTTAATTAGTAGGATTCGAGATCGTTACTCTTCTCGGAGAATGGTGGACAACTAACTTTTAAAAATATTAAAAGTTATATATGATATAAATATATAGCTTAAAAATAAAAAGTTTTGTAAATAATTATTGGGAAATATTTGTCATGCCAGAAGAAGATGGATCTATTGGGAAATATTCATGCGTAAGCTATAGATTGAAAGAGAAAAATAGTCCGACAGCAAGAAAGATTAGAAGAATAGGTATTGATAAAGTATATATTATTGATCAATTATCATTTGACATATGACTATGACAATCAAATTAGTATATGGGGACAAGACCTACCCCTTAGTCTATCTGCATGACTATAAGCCAAAAGTAGACGAGTGATTCTCCTTTTTCACCATCTAGGTAGACAAGGTTCAAAAAGAACGGTTAGAGACTGTTAGGAATTGTCCTCTTATGTAATATTCTTTAAAATGTTCTATTTTCTTTTTATTCGATATAAAAATCTATCTCAATCGAGGTCAAATCTTTTTTTTTTACCATTTTCACCTCGTTTTAAAACTTAGACGTCGAAAAGATTAAATCAAGAAACGCACTCTTAGCTTAGATCTTTATGCATGCAGTTGTTGGAGCACCTAAGTGCACGTCATACCAACTTCAACGATACCTCCAAAGTCACCTTAGTGACACCTCATCGTTTCTACACGTGTAGACAAATCACGTCGACCAACGATAATAATATTTTCCACTAATAATAAACAATATATGTAGGATTTGGCTTAAAACTTAATAAGTTAAAACTTTTAGATTGAATTAACAAGAACTCATAGAAATATGAAATATTATAATAAAATACTTTAAGAGTTTTAACTAAATATGATTTTATAAATAAATTTAATAGGGATAATATTAGTACCCTCACTCCCTTGGCCACATGGACTAAAAGATAATAAAGGCATGAAAACAAGTAACCTTGTCACCCTTGATTGATATCTCATTAATACCTCTCCATTAATGACTGACAGTAAGTCATCCTCATTAATGCCTCTATTATTTAGAATATAAGTAGTCTAAATTAAACGAATGTTTGGATCGCTAAGAGCCCAAGTATAAAAACCACGCTCCTAGTTAAGCACCAAAGGGGGCTACATAGGTAATAGCCTCTCTACTCTCTCGTTTACACTGCTCATACTGATGTCCTTCTCCCCCTCCACCATATACTGACTTAAGTATCGGAGGGGTCAAACCGAAAAGCTCTAGGCGCAAACCTATTGTGCAAAACTATCGACAGTTAGGAGACAATCCCGTAACCAGAAGATGATCCCACAGTAAGGGAGACCCGCATTCCTTTACTTGGCCTCTCTATTCCAAGGCCAGATTACCCCCGATAAATCATCCCCCATCGGACCTCCCTCGTCGGTCTACCACGTTAGCACCCCAAATCAACGAGGAGAAGACAAGAATGATGACCTTGTATCTTTGAATCAACCGGACCGATTAACAGTTGGCGGTATTCATGACACTATCAGAATTAAAATCCTACCAATACTATTTTGAATAATTCAAACCTCAGATATCTAGATCACAAAAATTAACTTTATACTTGCAAATACGATCTTATGTAATGGTAGGCCATATGATATCTTCTTTCTTCTTCCATTAATAATATATTCATTTCTATAAAAAAAAAAAACCTTCCTTTCTGTCTCTTTCATATCCTACTATGAGGTTCAATTTGTGCTTGCTTGATCCAAATATGTCAAGATAACATGAGTATGTAAGACTTAATCCATCAAGTTCTGAGGTCGGGTATGGATCTTAAATTCATACATACGAAATCGAAATCAACCCCAGTGGTTGTCAGATATGAGCTTGTGATTGGATCCGGTTCCTATACTTACAAATTTAAGGTTAAGATATAACTTTCTTAGGTTTGTAGATTGCAGGAGTGAGAAGTTAACTTATTATTCACTTTCTTTAAATCCTATGATTCGTCCTAACTTATTGTGAAGTGGATAAGTAAGCCGATTGGTGTTGGTCCCTCTACCAAAAATAATTAAGAACCCCACGAGTCAACTACGTTAAGGACCATACAAATCTTGGTGTCTTGCTTGAGTTGGCCAATGTCGTGTTCTTCTTATATTGTTCCTCTTAGACAAATGCAAGCCCAAACACAGATCAACAAGTGAAGAGGCCCATCAATACGCAACACCATGCAACTATATATGCAGTCAGGTACTCACAGCTCACAGTGGTGTCAGGCATCCACCCCATTCCATCGAAGAGTTTTCACAGCATTAATGTTACGTGACTTCTCTGGCTGAATCCCTGTATAAATAAATGATTATTATAATCACTGGTTAGCTGGTCTCCTTTAACTCCTTTTTACGTCGTTGTTTTATGAGTCCGTACGTGTGAAGGCACACTGCCCTAGCTAATGGCAGTCATGATCATTGGTCACACGTAGTATCACTAATCTGAGAGGAATAGGAAAGAATTTATTCTGTCTTGTCTTACTTCACTTTACCTTGAGACAGGCACATACAGCGTTATCAACCTTCGTACGAGGCAGGCATTTGGCTGATCCCGTCGAGTAGTAGCCTTACATTAAGTGACGCCCATTGGCATCGGCTTGGAGACAGCTGGTGTTCTCAGTACTCCTTTTCCAGGTAGCAAGCAGCAGCAGATGTCGCAGGACCAGCTGGTGCAGCTTTCTGCGACTTCCCTTCCACTGCATGCCTAACAAGACACATGAGATGATGTGATCCACGCACAGAATAGACTCTCCATCGGCCTTTCTCTCTGTCTCTCTCTCTATATCTCTCTCTCCCCTCTCTGAGAGCATATATGGGGTGATTGATCTCATCTGATGAGGTCAGAAAGCGACCTAACAGCGAAGGCTCAACGGTATTACGCAGGGCTGCAGACCCATCTGGGATTCTTCATACGGGAAGGAATCTTTTGGGGTTCTCCACCGGCCAGCTTTCCTTCTTCCTCCGCACACGCGCCCATGCCTTCGTATTGTTCCTGCACGGTGGATCCTTTTGCTTCTGATCGATGTTGTTCATTCCGATCTGCATATCTAGGCGTGGCAGTGCCGAATGAGTCATGCAGACTTCGGCACAGTCATTTCACATGGAGGCAGCTACAAACGTGACTTCGTCTGTAGGTGAAAGCGAAGGGTCATTCCATTGTCAGCGTGCAAGCAGAAGCAAAGGCTATACATCGCAGTGGTGTCGTGAAGACAATAGGATAACCAGAACGCATGGTTTCCTTGAGGAGCATCATCTTGAGGCTATCTACTGTTCTACGATTGGATTAAATGGACAAGATAACACAACTTAGTACGCAGGCATACACCGACTTTGCTACACACAAGACCGGTCTTCTCTTCTGAATAAATGTTGGTAGAGGGATGGAGAAAAGGGAGGAGGGACTGAACTAACTTGAGAGGTCCCCCATGAGCTACCCTTTGTCTTCTTGAGGCCATTGCCCACCAGTCCATAGGACCACTGCAGAAGAAAATGTTGCTTCTTTCGCAAGGATAACATGAAGCTTGTGGAGGTAAGACAAGACGACTGTTTGGGAGTCCACATCTTGTGCAGGTGAGACGCCCACATGATACTCCTTAAAAGTGGCATTTCCCAGCTAGTTTGATGTGGAAGATTTAGACTCTAGCTATAATTGGTGGTCCAAACTTTAAAGTCTTTGCCATATGACCACATATTCGTGTACTCGATCCACATAGGACATGTACAATATATCAGTAGAGTAACAGTGAGCGATGGTTTTAGATGACAAGGTTTGCACTACCATTTGTCACATTCCCAAAGGGTCCCCTCCATTAATTACTTGGTAGCTCTTATGAAACGTATGGAGGGCTTTATATATACCTATGGAAAACATCACGAGGATCTCAAAAACAAAGAAGATAAAAAGGTATATATTGTCCACTAAAATTTGGAAGAATATTTTACCTTTTATTTTGTTGATTAAATTTAATATTAGTGGAGTGTTAATGAACAAATATAAATTTTGTCATTGTCAAAATGACTATTCATTGCAAGTACATTCAAGATTTTTATGAGGGATGTGAGAGAATCAGTGGTGATTCTGTATAAAATAGTTAAAACATTTATGAATCTAAAGTTCTGTCTAATGCATATTAATTCTTTTTTTTTAAGATCAGTTTTTACAACACTAATAATCCATATGATGGAAATTGCTGTTACAATAAAAAATCTAATTTATACTGAATCCAAATATCAAGTAACATTTTATATTGGTTTGAAATTTAACAAAAATCAAGCCAATCGTGTTAACTAATAAAAACATTATAATTGTAAATAAATAGAAAAAATGCAATGAACATAATCTAACCTAATATCAAAATCAAATTCAGTAACTCATTCACAGAAGTTGTGTCTTTATCTCTAATTTGTGGTATGGTTTAAAGTAAGAGATCTGTGTGCGCGCGAGACTTTAGGAGTATCAGATTGGTAGTTCAAGGAGATACAAGTTAAGAAAAACTAGGAGATATATTTAAGATAAAAAAGAACAAAAACTATCTACAAATATAATTAGGAAATTAGAGGTTCTATATATCCTATTATATCAGCTTTGAATTGTCCGACTGCTGTTCCCATTTTAAGAGTCTGCTTCCTTCATTAAGGACAACATGTAACTATCTCTCTCCACTACGAGATGCGCATAAGCGTCTCAGGATCTCTGCCGTAATATGTTATTTGTATTCTTGTCGATGCTGTTCATCATCCGTATAGTATTTATTATCCTATTTGAAATGGTGAAATGGTGATTGATACAATCAAAACATTCTCATCCTGGCTAGATGAAATCGATTTGACCTGATCGTGACTGAATAATATAGACTTTGGATAATAAAGTCAGTATATGTTTTTCATACAAGTATAAAAATCTCATCAATATTTCAATATTCATTTAACAAGTTCGAAATGAATAAAAACCAATAGGGGTCTGTAATCACCGATTTGACTAGGTAATATTCTTTTTAGGTGTGATATAACATAACCAATATGATCTTTTAGGTGTTGATTGGACTCATATGTTGAGTCCTGATTGATGAAAAATAATATTATATATGTATGTATGTATGTATATATACGATAGCTTGTTCTCGTAAGCTTGGCAAAGAGAGAAGTCTCTGGCTTTACAAAACCCAAAATAGTGATCGACGGCAGCAAGATGTGAATTTGGTTCCCTACAACATCACTGCACTTTCGCAATTTTGATTCTTTCATGTAGGCGTCTAATTTGATCTGTGAAATAGCATAGTATTTCTTAGTTGTCAGGAATCTTAAAATCTGATTAAATTTTTTTTTAAAAATTTAATTTACTTGTGATCCTTCATCACCAATATAGTATCAGTATAAAACTTCTAATGACCTTAGTACATTTTGAATCTAAAAGTATTTTCCTAGTTACATATGGCTCATACATATACATATATATACATTCATGAAAATTTCTAGAAAAATGCTTAATGTTACATCCTTTTGTGACCTATAGTCATCTAATCTTCCTGAATTTTTTTTGCTCTCATATCATTAAACAGATATGTGGCATGTTTCCTATTGGTTTTAATTTGGAATTACATACACTAATATTAAGGGTAAAAGTTAGTTTTCTTGAGTTCTATAAATGATAGAATCTTGTTATGTTAATATTAGAGATGAGAAATCCATGAAGAAGGTATTTGGTACTATTATCACTAAAATAATTTGAAGAGTTCTTCATCAAGAAAAAAAAAATGTTTATCAACATTCTCCATACCATTTCCTTCTTTCTATCTCTCAGCATCAAGAATTAAATTTAAGAGATCAATGAGTGTTTCTAAAAAAAAAAAGAATAAAATATTTCCTCACTTTTTTAGGTGAAGGTTGAGTGATTTAGCAATCAATTTATTATAATATAATAGAACAATACAATAAGAAAAAAAACATGAAAATTGAAATTAAAGTACACAGTATGACAATTAAAGAACCACTTTTCTTATCCATTTTATGTAGCACACACAATCTTAAAATAGTCATAATTGGTTGGATGGTATATGAAAGGAAGTTTATCCATATCAATGACATTATGTTCAGAAAAAAAAGAAAAAAAGAAAGAACACAATTGAAAGAATGGTCTTTTGACCAGATCTTTGAAAAAGTGGGAACAAAAAATTTGTAGCATTCTGATCAGAACATTACAAATTTGTGGGAACTTTTGATATTAAAATAGTTTTTACACTGGAGAAGAGAAAATGAAGGGGTCATCTCCAAGCTTAGAACATTTTGAGCCATGCTGCTACTTTTCTCTAAAGTTTACCAGAGTTATATATTGATCATTTGACGTTGCTTTATAATTCATCAACCACACATCATGTGTACATTCTGTACAAACTATATTATCTATGTGAGTGATATGATGATGATAGTCATATGCTGCTTTGATCTCATTCTCTTGAATGAGGAGAAAGAGAGATATGGGCGACACATGTGTACTTTCTTAATGGCCAAAGCTGGTCTTTCCTTCTGCCAATTTCCATTGATCAGATCATTGGCCATTGTTACACACTCAAACCCATCGTTCTGGTGACAGCTAACAATGACAGTAGATCAAAAACTCAAGACAAAGATGCACATTAATTGACCACAAGGAAACTAATGACACGTCCCTTAATACTAATCGAGTCTTAGAAAACCATCTTTGCTTGCAATAAGAGAAATGTAGCAACTAACCGATCATGCCTCTTTGGAAACCCTAATAGGTCAGCAGTAGAATCTAGCTTCCTTGGAATGCGACCTATACTTGTGCGATCAAACTACTGTCCCAATTCTATATTGATACCGCAAAAGTTTAACCTATATGTATATTGTTGAAACATCGATCTAATCCTCATGTCACACAGCTGGCATCACGTTCGTTGAATGAGTCAAATTGTCATTAAATATTCTCTAGTAGTTAGAAATGCATGCAAAAGGGTGGTCACTTCTTGTCCGTCTTTAAACTATATGCAAGCTTCACATCTGAGATCTTTAGCTTGGAAAATTACTACCTGGTTCATGTTTGAGGGAAACTGAAACTTGAAGCAGTAAAAGAGCTCAGAATATTAGCTCTCCCTAAACCACTACATATTTTGATGTTCGAAAACCTTTGTGTCCTTTGTCTGTACTCATGGATTAATTCTTATGTTATCACCATCCAATAGCTCATGTCTCTCGTGAAACATCAGCACAGACGCTCACATCTTTCCTCTTAAAGCAAAAGCAGTAACTCAAAGCCAATAAATTTGCAGACAACAAGGAGCAATATTGATTGTATGTGCAACAAGGTACAAATAATTTTGCAGCACTTTTAGGGAGGCGTGAGACAAGCGGTGGACATGATGAAGCCACAGACAGCTTCGTTTCATGTATTAAACGCTATATGATATCATCTGGTCTCCTAAACTAATCCCACTTCTCCAGCCTTTTGATCTGTTCCATAAACCTAACGTAAGGCCTCTTCGGGCAGCTGACGTCCTTTTTCTGGGTATTGGCTAATGTGGATACCTTTGTTTATGGTGGATTCATCCAATGAGGGCAAGAACTTCTCCCTTCCTCAGAATAAACAAATGTGACAAGACTTTGATCAGTTCCATGAATCCAATCGTTTGAACAGGAGAGATGTATCTGGGGTTCTCCTCAGGAGGGTAATATAATGCCATAGAGAGAAGAGAGGTGATAGAATAATGAGTTCAGACTGATGGAGGTCAGTGGGCACTGATGTGGCTCATTCTGGGATGCAAGTTCCAATGGCAGACGTGCACAGACGCTGCATATTGGAACGGGGGTTAGCAACTGTATATGTAACCCTAGGGAATAGTTTTGTGATGGGAACTTAGGTCTTCTGTACATGTGTTTGTGACCGAGTCCAGATAAACAAATGGAGAGAGCTTGCAATCGCGGCATCTCATCGATGGGTGTCCCCATATATGTTCTCTTGGACTGGACTCGGTCAGCGTCAGCCAACACTTGATTCCAGGTTGCCGTCGGATCAGACATGGCTGAGAACAACAGTGAAAGTGCTGGTTTATCCGCAGAAAAGATCTGCGTCGCGAGGAGAAAGTTTTAACTGAGAAGAATCCAAGAAGATGTCGGAGGTCATCACTGCTGTGATGGAAACTGCTCATCTAACGAATGGTGATTGTACTTGGTCACCACGTGATAATTATTCTGAGAGGTTGACAGATTGAAGAATGCTTCTTGTCATCCAAAGTTTGCCATGTCACAACGTCTCATCAACCATGTGTCTTGTGTTTACTAGTGTTTGTCTTAAAGCTGGTGCTTCATCTGCTGTGAAGGAAGAGTGCAGCATCGGTGAAGGGAATTGCTTCACAAGTGCGGTGTTCTGTGGCCAAAGGCAGTGAAAGCACCATGAGCAGCCATAGGCACATGAAGCCGGATGCTGGACAAGGAAACAAGAAGGGATTCCTCGCTATGGAGAACCTTATATTTCTTTTACTTGGCTTCCGCACCTGATACTGAGACTTCAGAAGATGTAGCTGTGGTACGTAAGGGACCACAGAGCACTCCCTATTGTGAGATCTCATCTCAAACCATGCGGTGAGATTTGATCCGACCACATCGGAAATGCTTAATTTAGGTGCCTCAGATGATCAAGCCTTCATTCATGCTGATCGGGTTAGAGATTGATCCCAAGGATATGTGGCGATTTGAGATCATCCACTGATTTCTGCTCACAAGTTTCCTGATTAAAACATGTCAACATTGCTTTTGGTTGAGTGCTCTTATCCCGTGAATCATAATCAGTGGATATCCAACACAAGTAAAGACGAGACACACAAGGGATATGATGAGGTTGTTTCTAACACGAACCCTTGACGCTCAAGTTACGTTAAGTGGCAATTCAGAAGATTGAAACGTCTCGTTCTCTGATAACAGAGTCAACCTTCATACCCTATAGAGTTTCGTATATACAACGGAGTCTGTTTAACCCTAGAGGAGTTGGTTGACCAATTCTTGAAAGAACCACTTCCGCATGGTTCGAAGATCGTCCATCATAGATCGACGACATGTCAACCCATGTATATCAAACCTATGACTGGTTTTAGATGACAACATTCATGTAGATAATGAACCGTTCACTCAAAATAACCAATTTAAACAGATTGCTAGTGTGTCTACGTAAAAAGTAAGTTTTCATTTTAAAGAATAAGAAATTAATATATTACAAAAAAAAAATAGAGTATAAATTATTCTTTTAAAGGAAAACTAGTTTTATTGGTATTATATAAGTTTGAAAAAGGCATAATAATTTTTTTTTCCTATCCTTAATGAGGTCTTAGAGTTATCGGGATCATCTTCATTGCCATCATCAACATTAACTTTCATCATCATCATCATCATCATCATCATCATCATTATTATTATGGTGATAGTTGTCATAATATTATTACTATTTTTAATCAATATCAAATTATGTTATAACCTTTATGATTGTTAATTATTTCGTTATTATCATTGCTTTTCCGATAATCTATGTGATCATTAGAATCATTATTATCGACATGACCATCATTTTATTATCGCTTACACCGTTATGTTATAGTGTTGGTACACTATTCTTATCATTAGTGTTATTATCATTATTACTATTACTATCATCATAATTATTATATAAATTATTATCATTATCAACATTATAAATTAATAACATATTATTTTATCAAAATAAACCTAATTTTCTCACTTGTATGAAGAAATAAATTGAAGGACAAATATAAAATAAAAGAGATGCAAAGTAAACATGCCTTGTAAACTATCATTTGACAAACAAATACATGTTAGCATGATCTAAGCATGAACTGAAGTTATTACATCATCTTATTTGATGCAATTACTTCATACATGAGATTTTATTTAATCTTCCATCCCCCGAATTGCATAATGATAACCCCAAATATGATATAAAATATTAACGCTTTTATAATCCCAAATAGAAAGGAAAACGAATAGAAATACTTGAATAGTGCCCATTTTTTAGGAATATTTGGTCACAGTTGTCTCGATTAACTGCTCAGTCAGTAAAAGAAGAGAATGATTGGGAAATGGTATTTTTTAATACAAAATAAATAATTAAAAAGGAACATTTAATTCTATAGTTATTAGTCTCGTCTGACATCATTGATGACAGGAACAACCAATGTAGAAGAAACAAAAAGGAGATAGACTTTGGTGGTGGTATTGTCCAATCCAAATGTGATCACAAACAAAGGATGGAGATGGAGGTACGCACACATGGGTGTTTAACACTCTGTTCTCCCTTTCACTAAAGATCATTGTCAAAAGCCTGCAAATCTTGGTGACACCTTAAAGCTCACATCCTCAGATTACATCACAACTTTGCACGCAAATCCCATCATCTTCCATGGTTTTTATGACGGTAGAGAAGAAGGAAGTCGTGTGGATACGAGAGATACGACTGCTGTAATGCTGTTGTTGTCCCCATTAGTACCAGGAAGTCAAATCTTGCTAGCTCAGACCAAGCCAAGTCTTCTTCTTCTTCTTCTTCTTCTTCCTCACAACCAGTATTCTACCGGCTCAAATGTTATCAAACAGTAATGTCCAAATCAATGGATAAACAAACGATGAAGATGTGATATCAAATACATAAAGTGTATAAGATATGATACATGTGTGATTTATTTATGGTACACATTGGAAGATCAGGCTCGGCCATTCTGTTGTTTACAGCAACTTGCTCCGGTGGTGCTCATCACAAGTCATATCTCTGGTGCATGGATCCCCCCGTGTGATGAAAGGGACAAGACCACATGAATCCAGCCAGATAATTCATGCCTCCCACCCTCGCCTTTATAGACCTAGTGTTACTGTTCTATGTTTACTGCTGTGCTTCTCTCTTAAATGACAGCAGATAAAATACCTCCACCCTCCTTCTGGGAACCTTCCGAGGCAGTCGTTTGGAAGGACAAAGAAGAAGCCAAGACACCTAGGCTGATGTACTACTGCACAACCAAAATCTCACCCTCTTTCTGCAAGGGGTCGATGGGATCCCTCCTAATCGTCATCCCTTCCTTCTCTAGCTAAAACTGAAGCCATCTCCCTTCCACCCCTTGTATTCATTCTTTAGATTGCACAGGATAAGAGAAGAACAGAAGGAAAGCATACATTACGTGCTGCTGGTTTTTCAGTTTGGGTATCTTAAGGGAATCTTAGGGACTTGAAGATGGCGTTCGCCCATGGAAGAGATATGTTTGACTTTACGGAGCAAGAAGAGGCCTGGAAGCATGCTCCTTTTTTGCTTTCCTCCTCTTCCACCTCGTCCCCGTCGTCGTCCTCTGCTCCTTTCAGGTGGAACGACGGCTCGTCGAGCAGTAGCCGCCGTGGCGATGATTCCTTTATCGAAAAGGAGCACATGTTCGACAAGGTGGTAACACCGAGCGACGTCGGCAAGCTCAACCGACTGGTGATCCCGAAGCAGCACGCCGAGAAGTACTTCCCGCTGGATGCGGAGGCCCACGGGAAAGGGCTGCTGCTCAGCTTCGAGGACCGCAACGGCGAGTCGTGGCGCTTCCGGTATTCATACTGGAGCAGCAGCCAGAGCTACGTGATGACCAAGGGATGGAGCCGCTTCGTCAAGGAGAAGCGGCTCGTCTCCGGGGACACCGTCTCCTTCGGTCGTGGCGTCGGCGAGTCCGGTCGCGACCTCCTTTACATCGACTGGAAGCGGAGGCCTGAGAACCATGGCGCAACCCGGGCGTCTCGGATCTCTTTCCATGGAGCATCCTTTGCGCAATCTGCAGGACTGTGGGGTGGTCACCTCTTCATGCCTCGTCCTCCTCCTCCTCCTCCGGCGACGGTATACGACCACCACCGCCTGGGGTATGGATACAATGTTGTGAGTGCGAGTGCTCTTGGGGGGCAGTATCTTTTCTACCAATCTCCGGTGACGGGGCCATCACCGGTCCAGTTGCAACCTGGTGGCGGTGGTGGCTCGCCCATGGCTCATGATTCGGTGTCCGTCGTCGACAGCCAGGCTACGGCCAAGAACGTAAGGCTGTTTGGAGTAAACCTCGTCTGCACCGGAACGGAAAGCAAAGCCAATGGCAGTAACCAAGGCGCATCATTTAGTTGTCTAAGGTCGCAAGAGGCATCTGCTCTCCCTCTCCTCCAATTTCAGCATAGCAGCGCCGAATCCTCGCTGGTTTCGTCTTCGTCGACGAGCAAGGAGCAGCATTCATCGTTGGATCTTGACCTATGAAGAAGACGAAAGCAAAAAAGCGAGGACATTGCCATCTTCTTCCGGATCATTTGGGACGGACGCTGAACAAAACTGGCGAAAGCTTTGGAGGTTCTTTCTGTAATTTTCTGCTTCTTTCATTCGTCTTCATAATCTTCTCTTCAAGTTGTAAATACATGGAAAGATATGAAGGTTCGTAATATGAATTCTAATATGAATGAACCTTTCTCTGGCCCAATGTTCTCCTTGCTTAAATTAATCTCTTCTAATTAATCCATGTTATCTCAGAATAATCTTTCTCAGATAGTTCCAAAGTAGTCAACTCGACATTCCTTAAAATGGAGGACAGACATACAGTTCTGAAGCAATAGAGGTCAGATCTGAACCCCGCCCTCCATAAGTCTTTTTATCTTGCATTTATCTGGATCTCATTTTTGTCTGCTATGCCAGTGTTGGTATGTTATCATCCATGCATAATGTGTAAGCATGTCAAAAGTTAATGCAAGTATTTGTTTTCCCTTGCTTTATTCTCAGAAACAAAAATCTAGCAGATGGAGCTTGTTTGGACTCTAATGTTAAACCATATTAAAGAACATCTGTGAGAGCTTTACCTTCCTGCACTCTATTTAAAGCCTGTTAAAGCTGGATGAGCTGTGCTTTTACTGCAAATTAATTGAGGTTTAGGGATGCACTGCATTTGTCAGTCCTACTAAGACAGTATAGGTTGTCACTGATCTCCTGTCATCTCTCAGTTCTACAAGAAATTGTTTGGGTCATTTCTGCATCAAGTTCCTCCATTAAAATCTGTCACTGGTATATCTGTCAGTGCCTTCTTTTTCTTCATTGCTCATGCCTCAATGTATCATCTGTTCTTTACATTGTTGCTTCTTTAGGGAATGTGTCAGTACATTACTTCACAACATTTCTATCTTTGTTTAGAAATAAGATGAAAGGCCGCCTACAGAAAGTTTTTCATATCTTTTCACTGCACAATCTAGGCTTTGGAATTAAGTCTAAGAACTTCTACTGGTAAAAGTACAGTTCATTAAATACATAGTCGGCATAACATCTTCAACTATGACCAAGAATTAACATGGAGATGCTGAAATGTACAACGAAAAGCCAATGATCAACTGTTCTGTAATAAAATTAAGAGTGTTCATAATCAAAATTTGATGATCTAATGTATATCTGGATCTCTTAACAAATCACAGCCATCATGTCCTTGTTCTTGTAGTTATATTTTAATTTATTATGATTTTTGGACTAATTACGACCGGTCGAGTATATTATGATGATTGTGCCCATGACGATCCTCCAATTCAGTCATTTTTCTCAACATAAATTGTTGGTTTTGCATGGTTGTATACATCTACATGCAAAGTTGTAATTTTTTTTTTCAAAAACAAAGAACATTACTAAGTTTAACTTGGAAAATTGTGTGTTATTTGTTCTATGACGTTTCTACATTAGATAATTCCTCAAATGTCAGTTAGTTTGTCTAGTATATATACTGATATATATGTTCATGTCATGTTTCCTTCTTCACATTGTCAACATTGTTGACAAGGATATGCACTTGCATTTTGATGGGAAGTTGGAATGTTTTGTTTGGAGTATAGGCATATCATATAGATTAGAAGTTTAAGTTAGGGAATGTTTGCACATGTAGAGAAATCCACACTCAGGTACCCATGCTTTATCTGACATGATAGCTTCATAGTAATTAAGATGGATTACTTGCCTATCACAATCATGATTTCTTAACTGAATGTTCTGTACATTGAGAAAGATTCTTTCTTGATTAGATATTCAGGATAATGGTCTAGTGGGGACAAAATGTCATTATTGCTGTTTTATACATCAGGATCAAGGCATTGGATCAAAGCCTTCTTTTCTTAATTTCTTGATTACATGATCATTAAAGATCACTATGTAGATTGCGAAAAATATATATATATGGTTTTAGATGAAGAATTATAGATGGAATCTGGATTGATATAAACTGTTTCATAGACCTGATGGATAGTTGGATGTTTACACTGATCCTACATTATAACATGCTGGTTAATCAGCTGAGAGTTCTTGGACAACCAAAGACCACCCACATTGTTAAGCAGCTAATCCCTGTGTGTAGTAGTCTTAAATAATCATTTTTTTGCTGTTAGTACGTCAAGAATAGAATCTTACATTGTAAAATAATTTTAGAGCTGTGATTAATTCAAAAGGATCTCTTGTGCATCCTATTCTTGATACAAACTATACAATCCATCTATTAAACTGATAACTAGGCTAAGCATAAGATTATTTTGATGCATATTAAGATATATGTACGGTTTCAAGCATGGGATGATTAATATAAATCGATTCATGCTGAACACACTGGATAAGAAGCAACAAAACCAAAGAGAAAGGAATTACTCTAATCTAAAAGAAACTTAACAGTTTATGTGCCGGCGATCTACGCACAGTCGCCTCTTCATTGACATTTCTTTTCATGCACATGTTGTACTGAAAATGGGATTGATGATGAGCTTTACAATGTACGTTCCATTACGAGTCTAAGCTAATTTAATTTTAAGGTGCAAGCACTACACACATAAATTTTAGCCATGCAGCTATCGTACAAATTCCAGTCATCAGGTTGACTTAATAGTCATTACCGAAATAAATTATGATGATTAGGTCACCTTTCCAATGTTTATAAATGGCATTGATGCCTAAAGTTTCCAATTTGTTTGTGGTTTTTGTTACATTATCTTATACATTTCTCTACCATGACTCCTTCAGGAATTGATTTTTTGAAGTACTTGAAGAAAAATTTCCAACAAACTAAGCAAAATATTAGCGAAAACTTTTTAGAGTGAACGTATTTGATATGTAGATGCAATACTATCAGTTCTCAAGAAGCGATATTGATATAAGTTAATGACACAAATACCTCTTAATAGTTCGAGTAGATTAAGCTTGACAGACACAGTACTTCTTTTTAATTTTTGATATGCGCACATTGATTCCATAATTGTATAGTTTAGTTGAAGCCCGAAGTCGATATAATGATTTACGTTCCCTGCATTTAAATAATAATTATTTGTTTTTTCTCAGGGTTTTCGGTGTCTTTAAACAAAATTTAGGAGTGACTGGTGATTACTCTATGCATTTCTGCAATGAAGAACATTCCCTTGGAAGGTATGTTTCTTACAGGGACGAGATACAAGGAGTTCTCTAAGCATGAATGTCATATTATTTAGCATAAAGAAGCATATGTAGAGACATGGGAAATTAGGTTCCCCATTCTTGGGATGAACGTATTGGATGTATTTATATTATCATATATTGTGATGGGTAAGTTACATCAACTCTTTTGCAATTTCTCAGAAGCTGTACTCAAACATCATCACATCATGCTAGACTTGACTGCAACTGAGAATAACTGCGGAAGAACCCATGAGGAAGTCATTTCAATAATTAGGGAATGATACAGAACATGAAAAAGGAATCCAAGGATGCTTTTCTTGTTCAAAACATAGCAAAATTAATGTGCAGTTCTCAGTTTCTCTTGATTCCAGTCATTGGTGTTACAGATTTCCAAGTAGAACATAATTTCATGAAGTCTGGAAGGGTAGATGCATATTTAACTTTCAGTGACAGGAACTATGCAATATCACCTTGTTTTAATAGTTTCATTTTAGTGATATTGGGTCAATTCTAGAGCGTTTACATGTACTAAGTTCATAGCTAGAAGTTCAAATCAATGAATGAACGAATGAATGATGTAAAAGAAAACCAAGGAATTCCCTATTGATATTCCTAAAATTTATGCCTTGGCCTATTTGTTCACCTTTGATCAAGAATTCTTTTTCATTAATTTAGAAGAAACATCTTGTGTTAACAACTTTTTCACTAAGTTAGGAGAGTAATCGATATGGCCTTTTTTCTTCTGTCAACTTCTTTACTTACCTTTACTGACAGTACTGTCGAATAAAGTTGGTAATAACCTTGTCAAAATCAACAGCTCCTGTGTTCTCGTTGTCCGATGGCTTTGTGTTTCCAAAATGATCTACACTGTATTCTTTTCCGGATGATATGGAGCTCTTGATCATTGTGTCTTGAAAGTTTCATGCATAATGATTCTTTATCTGACAGAACTCTGCAGCTCAAGCGTGAACAACTGAGATGGAATATCAAGTCAAGTGCCTTGTTAAGCCTCATCTGCATGTTGTCTTCTTCAAGACCACTCAGGCCAACAAATCTTACAGAGTTTGGTTCACAGTCTAAGCGAACGATCTCATTACACAATCAGGCAACAGAAAAATCGGTTCTTCTACAGGCAAGAGCATGGCAACATAACTCTCCATCATTAGCTCGAAGTGGCAAGTAGAATAGAGGCGAAGACACACAGACGGCCGTCCTGGATTCGTCTGCGACGCACCGCAGATGGGACGCATGACAGACTGCATCATCCGTGGAAGCTCCTCGCTGAGGAACAAGGCCAAGTGTGCATCTGAGCCTGCTCTGCCATCTTCATCTTCATCCTTAGGTGGTCCAAATGCTGCTAAACCATTATATATGGCGAGTTCACAGTCTTCTTGCAGTCCGTAGCAGGACTCGTATCTCCAGATGCCAAAAGGTTAGGTCGACCGCCATCCCTCTTTGATGCCTATTGCCTCTCCCTTTCGGCTGAGCCCACCACCTCCACCACCACCACTACCCCATGTTCTTGAGGACAACCTCTCTTCGGCAATAAAACTTATCAAACCATCCTACCCATGTCAATCAACTCCTTTGGATATTGTATTATTGCCTTTGCCACAGCTAGTTTTAAAATGTTCATCACTGTTGTATCAGAGTCCACGTACATACTTCTTCATGATTACAGGCGAGCTGTTGGTACATGGCACACAGTGAAAGAGAGAGGAGTGGTGCAGTGCATATTTCTTGATTAGTACCCATCGGCATTAATATCTTAATTATAGGCTCTATACGACCAAGGAGGTTTGCATGGGACCACGTTGATCTCCCCTATGCGATAGGGTTACGTGTGCTCTACCAACAAGCAACAGAGTCCCACAGGGCCCGGAGAACCAGTCGCGACTTGATTCGCGTCTGACTGATGGAGTCCTGTGTCTCGATGCCGTCCGTCCATTGTCCGTGAACTGTGCTTTAAATAGCGCGCGTTTTGCTGAGAGGCAGTACGCTGGGGAGCGTGCAGTGGTATGATTAGATCGGGCCGGCAGGGATCAAGGCGCATCAATTTACGTGCGCCAGGATGATGGCAGTGGCGAGGCCGACGTCGCTGCTTCCCATGTACTGATCGGCTGGCTGGAAGCTCTGAGCTGAGCTCGGACATGGTTGTATTGCTCCTTTCAACGGTCAGCTACGTCCGGTTGGTCCTCTCTCATGCACAGAAAAGGACAAGGTTTGTACTGCTCCTGAGTCTGTGTGTATACGTATATACAACGATCATCCTGAGTCCAATGTGCACATGAAATCATGTGGACATATTAGATGATGCGGAGACATAAGGTCTCCTTATCAAGTGTTACGGCGGTATTCATGATCTCTTCACAAACGTAGACACAAACAAAGCCTGTAGGTGGGTAAGCGGCCCGATCGCAGAAGGCTGCTTGATATCTCTATGTTGGTCAGATCTTGAAACGAATTGACCGTGAGCTTAGGGCCCAAAAACATACAAGGCATGCATGACATGACAATTGATGAGCGAAGTTGGGCGAATTTATACTCTCGATGAGGCGGCATATGGAGTTTGAAATAATGGTTGAACTCAGTTCATTATCTTATATATATATACAGATTCAAGCTTGATGAGGTCATGGTAGAATACAGCTGATATATGAGTAGTCCACTTCAAGTGAGTAACTAAGTTGGCATAATAAATTCTCTAAAGCCAGATGTTCATAAAGAATATTTTTAGATTGAGATAGTGTAGGACAGCTCAATCACACATGGTTCAGAAATCAACTCAGTTTATTGATGTTAAGTAAGTTTAATTTATAAATTTTTTTATTAATATTAATTAGCTAAGATAAGCTATAATGTTTGTTCACAAAAGATAAAAATATATATATGAAAATAAAAAATTGTACAAGCAAAAAAATTTAGTTGTACAATATCACTTAATTATTAAAAAAAGATTCTACATTGTTTTGATGAGTATGTAATGAAAGATGTCAAAGAGATTTGATGGGACTTATTTTTTGGACGATAAGATTTAATTCTTTATCATAGCATATAATAACAAAATTCTGACGTTTATCATTTATCAAACACTCAATGAATATATGTATATATGTATATATGTATATATTCATCATCTTTGACAAGTTCAGTTAGTTATCTAAAATAAGGAAGTCGAAGGCATACAATTCAGTAAACTTGAACACAACATGGCAATTGAACTATGAAATCTGATTTAGTCCTTAATAGAGCCAGTAGCCCTGAATTATACAAAAGAACTTTTACCAACGAACTACCCTGTTTGTGCTATTATCATGAATTAGCAAGACAAGGATTAGCGTGAATTATAGAAAAAAATAGATACCTTTTGTTTTTTGTGTTATTATCATGAATTAGCAAGACAAGGAAAAGTCAAACTAATAAATGTTCATGAAAAAGATAAGGACAAGTCAAAATAATAAATGGTAAGCCATAACACAGACGGATTCATGAAATTGGAACATAAGTTTCCAAGTTTTACTTTTACATACACAAGGAATAGGCATATTGGACTAAATTTAGACTGACATGTATCATGTACATTGTATCTCTAATTGAAGGAGTATGAGATTGATACTTCAGAATGTGATTAGATGCAACACAACAATGCATTGAGTATGCAACTGAAACAAAAACCACAAAAAGTTGATACGATTTTGTCTGTTGATGTTCCAAAATCCATTGATAATTTATAAACTAGCTTAAAAGAGACATAAAACACTGGCTCATAAGCACTATGAGTAATAATTTCTTATAATATTATGGTAAGTGCAAAATGATATCTATAATTTACTTGTGTCTAAAATAATTTATATATTTAAAAAAATATAGTATATGAGTCCATTTCATCAAGTTTAAGTTTATAGATGTTAAAGTTTATTTATATGACATGTTGACTCATAATAAATTATTAATATAATGATACGTATAATTTATGATTAAGATATATTTTAGCCCCTATGGTTTTGTTCATGGACCTATTAAGCCCATATGGTTAATCCGTATCTAAAATAAAAACATAACATATAAACTCTTATCGTAAAGTCTAATTTAATAAATATTATAATTACATATTAACTCATAATAAATTATTAATATAATGACATATGTAATTTAAGTTTTAAGAAAAAAATGAAACCTCCATCGGTAGAAAGGCATCGTTGGGAAAGCGATCACTAGCAACAGCACCGAGTCGTTGTTACCTAGCAGAATGTTGTATGCATGTAGTCCTCCTATGTTGATGATGAGCTCAGTTTATTGTGAGTCAACATGTCATATAAGCATACTCTAACATCTATTAACTTAAACTTGATGGGAGAGACATATATGTTACGTGTTTGAAAATGTATGAGTTATTTTAGATATGAATAAACCATAAGAGCTTAAGAGACCATGACTAAAATCACAAGAGCTAAAGTGGATCTTAATATTAAATTATATGTGTCATTATATTAATGATTTATTATAAGTCAGTATACTACAACTATATATGTTAACTTAGATTTAATGAGAGAAACTTATATGTTACATGTTTAAAAATATATGAGTTATTTTAAACACGAGTGAACCATAAGACTTAAGATATCCATGACCAAAACTATAGGGGTTAAAATAGATCTTACCCATAAATTACATATATCATTATATTAATAATATATTATGAGTCAACATGTCACGTAAGCAGAATCTAACGTTTGTTAACTCGACTTAATGAGAAGAGATTATATACTATGTTTTAAAAAATATATAGATTATTTTAGATATAAATAAATCATAAAAATTTAAGAGATGAATGATCAAAATAATTAAAATAACATGAATAAAAATAATTAAAACTAAAAGGCACTTACATTTACCAGAAAAGAAAAAGATCATGATGCTACGGGATGTACTAATGGCCAACTAATAGGTTTCTATAATGGATTAACTATGTAAATGGAAGATACAAAATTCTTAGAAACATCAAACTACTAAGCAATCTGCCATATCAAATGCAATGCAAGGTATTTAAGCTTCATATTAAAACGTATAAAAAGAATATATCGCGTTAGTATATGTGTGTACCAAGTGCAGACCAACTGTAGAGAGGACACAAGGGAAGGCTCTCTCTAGCTATACTATCAAAGAATACTTGACAATGGTTTTTGTTGTTCCTATATGAAGACATACAGGAGGTGAGTAGCTCCTAGAAACCACCATCTCAAAATTACCCTATTATTGTGACAATGCTTCAGACCACACCCAATTTTATCGGATGTCTCGACATAAAACATAATACAAACACGTCAAGAAAATAGACCCTTCACAGATAAAATATTTTTTTTATTTCTCGAACAAAAGCTTCCAACATGCCAGAGAACAAAAGTATGACCAAATCAAGCTTTTATACATCAAGGCAAAGGAAAGAAAAAAAAAAAGGCAAAATGCAGAAGCATACGTGTCATAGTTCACCATGGATCAACAAATCTCTCATACATGTCAAACTTTGCTCTTTCCAAAATAAAACCTCATAGCAACAGAAGAACAAATGAAAATTAAGTGTGATTTTGGAGTATAACCAGAATCTTGATAATACTTGGCAAAAACAAGTGTTACTTTTGGTGTAGAATGTAAATGTTCAACAAAGTCCACGACATTTACTTTTTTTTTATCATTCTTCACTATTCGTTCCAAATCAAAGCCAAAACAATGAACAAATTATTTTGCCAAGCGATTAATCACAACGCTTCCATACGGATACATCTTTCTCATGATGAGGACCAAAAGATACAACTTTCCATATCAAAGACGAGCTCTAAGGTGTTCCCAGAACAAGAACAGAACTATAATCAATCAAGATTTTCTTCACACTTTGGGCAAAGATATTAGGCAAAAAAATGTAAGCACTTTTGCAATTAGGCAAAGAAGGTAAGCACTTTTGCTCTCGAAGAAAAGAAACAAAATGCGACAACAAACGAACCGAAGAAGCCGATAAAAGAGAACAAAACCAATAACAGAGAAATTTCCTCGGATAACATATAGATTTCCTCAACTGCATAGCAGATGAGATTTCCTTAACGAGACAATCTCTCTGAAATCTTATCTTTCACCATATATAAATAGACTTCATATGATACTAATTGAAGTTTGCTTTTCTTCATTCTCTCATTTTTTCATGATATCAGAGTGGAAATTGTGAGGAGCCATCACTGCTGCATCAAGAAAAATTCTTGTTGTCCGACATCACATTGTTGCCAAATTTCTCCTTGTATGCGGCAATCCCCCCTCTCTAGATCCTAGGCGGAGCTGCCCCCCCACTTGCTACCAACAATCGGTTGTTCGATAGCAACTTCCCTGCTTCTAGTCTCGACCATAGCTACCGCACAAAGTTCCAAGCTTACGGTGCAGCGCCAAGCATTTGTTGGGTCCAGTCAATGCATTTGGTGACTTTGCATCGTAGGGAGCACGCACTCTTGGTTCCTCCTTACCGTAAAATTTTTTTTAAATTCTTCCTCCTTCCTTACTGCATAAAAGTACCAACACTTCTTACTTTTTCTTCCTCTTTACTGTAGAACTTGTTCATTCTTCCTGGCTTCTTACTGCAGAAGTACCAACACTTCTTCCTTTTTATTTTTCTTTTGATCCTTGTTATTGCTACATATTTCTACTTGCTCCCATATAGTAGTCCATATCTTTCATGTCTTCATCATCTACCTCTGTTACTCCACTTATTGTTCTAACAGGGAATCATAATACTTTTCCACGTACAAATCTTATCTCCATAAATACAGCAACCCTCATCCGCATCCTAGCCAGGATCGTCTCATTATTCAAGTAATTCAAGCTTCGGTCACTGGATCCCTCGCCCCACTCATATTTTTGTGTGATACTACTGCCGAAACCTGGTGCAAGTTGCAAACCATCCTGGCAAATCGTTCACGAACTCGCATGCTTATAATTTTTACACTCGATGATGCTTTGTGTGCACCTTACATTAAACGCAATCTTATTTCAGTTTCTTAATTTTACAAACAAAATAATATCTCTATTGAATTCTTTCCTAACTCTTTTCTTGTTTAAGGATTTGAACATGGGAGCATCCTTGCTCCAAGGTCAGAGTAAGAACAATGTTTATGAATGATCGTCCATTCCAAAAATCAAACAACCCACTACTTACTCCTCGGTGGTAGCTCCAATCAATGTGTGGCATCGTCTCCGTAAAGCCATGTGTGAAATTGGCTGCATCAACTCCAAGCCTGATACCTCTTTATTCCTACGACAACAACATGGAAATACAATATATCTTTAGTATATGTAGATGATATTATTGTTACAGACAATTATTTTTTGAAGATTTAGATATTTTTAAAGCAATTGGTTGATCGATTCTCCCTCAAATATTTAGGACCCTTGAGCTACTTTCTGGGAATGGAAGTAACATTTATATCCTCAAGTCTTCTCCTCTCACAGAAAAAGAAGTTGCCACTTTTCTCTACTCCGATTGAAATGAAAGTATTTTGATCAAGCAATTTAACAAAACAAGATTGAAATTGAGAAAAAGATTTAGAAAAATTCAGAGGCGCAAAACTTTATCCTAAGACATATTCATAACATTCTTGTAGGTTTGATTAGGAAAATCATCCCAAGAAACAACTAAATATGAGTTTTTGTGGAATCACAAACGTGGAGTATTCTTGAAAACACTTTATATCGATAAAGTCAAAGAAGAATAAAGAAGAAAAAGACGATTAGTATCGAATCAAAAAGCATCATCCTCTCAGGAAACTCTTTAAGAAAAAAATAACCTTTTAGACTCTTTCAACCGATGGTTTGTCACCATGTTACCCCAAGAATCGATCTTGGGAAATGTGCATGTTGTAACAAGCGATGCTTCTTAAGTGGTGCATCCCAATAATACCATCGTATCCAAACTCTTAAAAGTGTAAATTTCTAAAGAAAGAATATAAATAAAATAAAAATAGATAGATTACAATTTTATATTTTCATTAAATATTCTAACAAAAAGGAGGTGGTAGTGGTACTAGCAATTGTTGGGAAAGGAAGAAGAGAAGAGGAAAAGACACAATAGTTATTCAAAAAGACTGAAAGAAAGAAAGAGAGAGAGAGAGAGAGAAGATGTTGTCTATTGTCGATCGTCCAATGTCAATCGTCAATCACCAACTATTATCGATCATATTTGAGGAGAGAGTCACTTGTTTCTTTGTGCAATTGATTCGTCTATTTGAATTTATAGATTTGATTATTGACCAGAGAGTTATCCATCATCGAAGAACAGAGGTTTCTTTATATGATTGATTCCTCCATTAGGGTTTAGATCGAAAGGTTTAATATTAGTCATAAGATTTAACAATGTACAACTCATTTATAATCTACAATGAAGATCACAATCTATATAATTTAATATATAATCATATATATATATATCTAAATTAGTGACAGAATATACGTGGTCAATAATATAGACTTTGGTTACTACAGTACAAATTATTGTCAACTAAGATATTATTTGTCATAATATAAATTTTTTTTATCATAAATTAAAATATTTTGCGACAACATTGTTTATAATATCATCACTATATCCAAAATTTAAAGATTTAATGATAAATTAAGATTAATAATCATTCAAAATTTATTTCATGACAAATCTAAATATTTGTGGTAATATTTTTGTGACCAATGGAATATTTTCTTGTATTAACTCTTCTATCCCGACTCCTCCATCCCTATTTCCCTCTATAGAATCTGCAATTTCTCTTTACTATGATGACTCCGATTATACTTCTTTGTCATGTGTCATTTCTATTTTAGGGAGCCTCAGGAGACTAAGGTTACACCGATAGGACTAAGGTCAGTAGAGGGAGACACATTCATTGGATTTCCAATCCCTTACACGCTGAGTACTGAACTGTATGGGATGGACTTATGCTCATTTTGTGTTAAGGTTGATGCATTTGAGCCAAACAATGATGTCTTGTAGAGAAGCAAGGGAGGTCAATGTCCAAGGTAGGATTCATACTCCAAGGAGAACTTTATTTTCTGACCCATACAATCGCTATTGAATAAATAGTATATATTTTATTAGCAGAATGCTTGGAAAGACTAAAGACAAAAGAACCCAATGAGTCAACAGCACAAGAAGATTTAGTACCAACAATAAATACTTGTCGAATATCAAAATTAAGAAAGAAATATGCCAACTCACAAATCAAAGGAACGTCAAATTAGATCTACACATCACATGTAGTCAATGTTTTGACATCAGAAGGAATGACAGTTATTCATGGTTACAACTCGAACCTCATGTAATATAAGAAAAATTAGGTGAAGGGTTCTTTTCTTAAGATAGTCATGTTCTAAATTCGATGTACTACATAAAGTAAAGATGTTTTATGAAGCGCATAATTAGGTAAGGGGTCCTTGCCTTGGTAAGCAACAGCATCAGAGTTTACCTTGAGCTTCCCAATTATTAGATCAAGATGCCATCTGATTCATTATAGGAACCAATTGAGTCCGTGAAAATTTAGGCGCAAGTTGTGGACACATGATCGATTTTGATGAGACCTGGGTTCGATCAGACCAGTTCATGTGGGTTATTTTTGCCTGCTGTTGCGGTTCTTGATGTAGGTGTTGCATCGAGCCATGTGAAATCTAGTGACTCGGCTGTGAGTTCTTGCGAGGAAGTCGTCAGAATTAGGTTTGTCGAACGCCATGATTGATGGGAATCAAATTATTAATGTCAGGGACGCAAACACCGTGAGTCAATTGATTTGACGTTGAAAATACTAAATGTGCTTTCAAGCTTCTTTAACTATTTCTCATCATTCCTTTCCCCACCCTTTGAATATGATTTTTTCATATAAAAATTAAGATTGTTATCTCCCTCCTTTGAATATGATTTTTAAGATTCTCGAGTCCGTGATTGTCGAGAAACGTATACTGCTATGTAATTTTACTAAATTATAATTTTGGTTCTGCATCTTGTTTTCTTTTTTTAGGTGGTTTGGTTATATGAATGCGAACCACAATACAATTACTTTTTTATTTTGATACAAATATTAGCGTTTTAATTTGGCAGTGATATCCATATATTGGTTTTATCATTATTATTCCAAGATAGTGGAATGTACAGTACAGAGGTTTCCAATACGAGCCTCGAATATATATATATATATATATATATTCGATTCATTAGTAGATTGACGATATCTTTTATTGAATAATACCACAAGTCTCACTCACATAAGTAACACTGGCATGTGGCCTTTAATGGTACACAATTACTTTGGGAAGAGAGAAGAAACACGGGAGATCTCGTTTGCTAAGTCAGTTGACCACCCTGCAATTGCCACGTATCTCTCCTGCCCTCCCGGTGAGGACTCCAATACCGCCCATCTTCACCATGGCCGCTGCAAACTCGCTCTTGAAGACCACAGAGTTGCTCGCCAGCAGAGTCACCTTCGCCGCCGAGGAGGCCGTCGACACCAGCGTTTGGTCAGAAGAGAACAGACCACGGTGTTTCAAGATGCCTTGGTAGTAGCTGGTGTCGAAGACGAGGGGGCTAGGCGGATCCATGTTCACCTCGTTGTTGCTCCCCGGAGGGCACTCCTCCTTCAGCTCGGCGGCGTAGCTCGCGTCCAGCGTCGGGTCACTGCTCGAACTCCGGCTGAAGTTGTACAGCCTGTTGGAGAACGCGGGGCAGTGCGCAACGCCAATGGTATGTGCTCCTACATATGAAGAAGGCACACATGCATGCAGTCAGCAAGGAGGGCCATCTGATCACTCAGCTGCAACCCTAATTCCCATTAGTCCTTTAGGATCCAGCTTGAGCTTCGAAGAAATTACCTGATAGTATGATCATCTCATTTTGGCTCAACCCTTTCCTGGCGAAGGAATTGGTGAGCCTGGCGAGATTGAGATCCGGAGTAGGGAGATCGGCGGTGTCAACTGATCTGGAGATCCTTCCATCTCTCCTTCCCGCGGGGACTTGGTAGAAGATTCCTCCATACTGCGTAACACAAGATTCTACGTTATAAATAAAGCGCGTGAACTATGAATAAGTTTGTCTCATCTCCCTTTTGCTCTGTTTACTACTCAAGTTCACTTGTAGCCTCGTTGTTGTCGTTTCTTTCTTTGCTCTAATCTTTGTACGAGTAAGGAATCAGAGAGCGTTACATGTGCAACACTGTCCCTGGCAACGAATGCAAGAATGTCGGCACATGAGACTACTCCTTTGCAGACAGCCTCCAATTTCTTCTTGGCCTTGTCGATGACTTGGAACGCTTCATCTTCGATGGTCTGGTTGATTTCTGCGTCCTTCTCGGCGGTGTTGCCATTGGTGGAGTCGATAAGAACTGACCCATCACACCCCTGATATGGTCAAAGCACAGTGTCAGTCTCACTCGCTCCGGGAACCAGCTGCTGCTCAGTAAGTGTCGATGAAGAGAGTGAAGGAACTAACCCTTACGAAGCAGTCATGGAAATGCATCCTGAGGAGGTCAGCGCCGATGCCAGAGTCCTCCTCGAGAGCGTCGTTGAGCGCCTCCTTGACGATGGCCTCAGCTTGAGGGCAGCTATAGGAATAGAAACCGACATTGAGAACTCCGGCTTCTGTGATGGCGGCGCTCAGGTACAGAGCCGCCATTAGGGCAAGCAACATCTCTCCTCTCCCCCAACCCATCTCTCTTCCTCTTCCCACAGCTGATCACTTCTCCAACTCTTAATAATGAGCCCGCGATGAGTGCGATGGTGCACCAAGGTCCATTACACCGTTACAGCTTTGGGACGCAAGACACGTACCTCGTGTTCTCTTTATTTCTTTGCAGCCAATTCCCCAAGCACAAAAGCTGGAAGTGATGTGCGACGGACAACCGCTACCTTCCAAAGTTATCATGACATTAAATCTATACATGAACCAGTCAGTCTTCGATAAGTGATGACCCGTTCCACCAGATTAAACTCGTGCAATCCTTTTTCGCGAACTGTGTCGGTGTGCACGTTTTTCTGTAAGTGATGCTTCTTTCGTGGTACATAACGACGGTAAACAAATAGGGAAATCAAGTATCTGCTATTCCATGACGTAAAACATGTCTATGTCGGGGAGGGTAGTAAACTTTGGCGTCTACCTAACAAAGCCATGGAGGACAAGTCAAAGACATAAGGTAACGTGTACTTATCCAAATATTTAGGGTTGACAGTGTCAAATATATGCTATAAAGTGTGAACCAAAGTGAGTGAAAGGAGTAGGATTGACGTCGATATCATGACACAGACATGGATGGAGATGGTTGACGCAGTAGAGGTAATGGACAAGGAGGGGTCTCGACCTAGTTGCCCACGTCAATGGAGGACATGTCGACGCGATGTAGATAAAGCTTGGAAGAAAGAGAAGTCCGTAAGCAACCGATGCTTTTAGTTGGTCCAGTAACGGGTCTCCAGTTGCACTCACAGATTAATCTATTCTCTCAATCCCATACATTGTCCTCGGTTGGAAGACTAGGGAAAAGCTGCAACGACACGGAATCCTGGTCTAAACTTGTGTGCGTTCTATTCCACACATGTTTCATTCAAATAGCGAATATAGATCCTTTCGAAGTTTGTGCAGACCTGAAACTTTGTGAAGGATGCATGCATCAGTTCTTAGGTTTACGTCTTATCGCTGTCTTTTAGTCTTTTCTCGTGCCTGCTTGCTCGTCATGTCACTTGGCAACTCGTGCATTTTGTGACAACACTTGTCGTGAAACTTCGGTCTATCATTTGTGCGGTTAAATTACTAGTGATAATATTAGGCTTGCAGGAAATTAAAAGTTCATCTGTACTTTCAGATATTTCATGGCTTTTAGTCTTCATCCATGAATAGGGTTTTGCTGTCATGTTGTTTCTCTCAGAATGCATGAACTTCTTTTTACAGTAGATGACTCGTTCGTCTCTCTTTTTCTCTTCTGTTTTCTTATCTTTCTTATATTCCTATGGGAGAGGACGGATATAAAGAGGATGGATCACATTGCAAATCACATTCCAGTTGATTTAGTACTTGGTGTAAGTGAAGTACATTTCTTAGGAGAGTTCAGAGTCGAATCTAAATGAGCACAATTTTCTTATTCAAGTGGGATCTCTTTCGGTCCCTTCTTCTTCTGTTCAATGGTGCCCATCTCCACCTACCCATACTTAATGAGTCGGAGCCCCTTTTACTAATCATAATAATTAAACCCTACAATGATGATTTTAAGTAAAGAATATAAATAAATTGAGAGGAAAATATTTAAATGAAGAAAACGTGAGAACACCAAACGATGAAAATCATGTTTATCTAACACTAATTTTTTTTAAAATAGATTGAAATAAAATTTTGTTATATTTAATGATATGCATGATGTTTATCAACTGTGGAACAATGCACTGATTAATCAAATGTCTCAATAGAGATACCTAACATTAGTTAATAAAATAAAGTTCTTAATTTTAGTCATGAAGACCAAGTCATCTCAATTACAACAACAACAATGATAATATTTAAAAATAAAAAAAAAGAGTGGAGAGGAAAATTTTCTAACAGCAAAAAACAAAGTGAGGATGCCAAAATGGGAAAAAAAAAATCATGTTTGTAGTAATTTCCAAATGAAATAAAGCATGTAATTATGTTCCTCTGAAGTTTGTGATTTCATATTTAATTAACCCTCTAAATTTAATTAGTATATATCTTTTAAATAGAATAAATCATTGTAATTAGTATTCATCAACTCACCATCAGTATAATAATATTGAATCTCCTCCAATTGACATCCTTTTAAAATATCAGAAAAGAATGAGTCAAATAATAAGTGAAACCGATAGTAACCAAGATTCATTAAATGAATGCTAAAAATTGTGATGTATACGAAGAATTTAAATATTTGACGAATAGATAGATATGCAAAATCATCTAAGAACAACGACACCATGGGTATCTATAACTATTGTCGATTAGTTTTTGAGCTTGTTCTTATCTACAAGTTTATTAGATAGATTCATTTATTTATTTGATAAAAGATATTTCTTTCTCGGCATTTAATTCCATGTCACGAAGCGTTGATGAGACTCTATATGCATTAATTATAAATGCTCTTCAACTCACCTAATCCAAACATGGATCTTTAATTAGGATCCATTAACCATAAATGTGTCTAACAAATGTTATACCGGGTAACGTGTATAAATCTGATACCCAACCCGATATATAGTATATGGATCGTCATTTCTGGATCCGCAGGTTTATTGGTTCGGGCCCAGATAATCAAACCCGATAACATCCCCGCATACAAATCCACGTTCTCTTTATCCAAAGCCATTGTGCGGACGGCGAGAGAGCCGCGGGAGCGAAGATGCCCGGACCGGTAGTCCACGGCGAAGAAGAGCAGCTCCTCTCCGCCCAAGAGAAACAGGAGGAGGAGGAGGAGGAGCAGCAGCTGCAAGAACAACAACAGGGAGAGCGAAAGGTCCGTTGACTCACATTGCCCTTTCACTTCGAATTACCGTTGTTCGTTTCTACATTGTGGAAGCATAATGAGGGTCTTTGCAGGAGGACGACGCTCCCATCGTCGAGGACGTCAAGGAGGATGACAGCGACAACGAGGACGCCGACGACGACGATGATGACGGCGGCGGCACCGAAGGTGAACTTGCACACACTCTCTCTCGTACTCCATCCTCTCCTTTATGTCACATTTTTCCAGAGATTTTGGACCTCAATTTGGACGGCATCGATTTGGCTGTTGCAGAAATGGGTCTCTTTTAGGGTTTTGTAATTGCTCGAGTGGTTCGAATTCTAGTGGTTGTTCAGATGAACTTGTTAGAGATGCAAGAGAGCAAGGGGAAGTTGGAATCGCACCTTGATTAGGAAACATAGATGTGTTGAGCTTTTGCTCACATCTCTATAAAAAAAAAATTAAAGATATTTATCTCTGTTTGGATACTCTCTCATAAGGGAGATAAAAGTGGAGAAGAGCCATCCAAGAAGAAAGGGAAAAATCGATACCTCTACCAGTTAGGACATGGGAGTGAGAGATGATGATTTCTTTAATACTTTAATACCTCTGCTTTCGATTCAAAAAGAAGAGGGAGGGGTCCGAGAAATTGGATTGTGGATTCCTCTGTTAATATTTGCTGCTCTCTGTTTCAGTCCTGGGTATGGTCGTAACTGTTTATATACAAACCGTGGTGATGCTAATGGACTTCAACACGTTTCATGCCAAAGACAAAATTAACAAGGCTAGTTACACCAGTGTAAGTAGCCTTTTTCATTAAAATCTTAGCCATAATCTGTATCGCATGTCCTAACTATTAGACATGCCAAGTTTGACTAAAGCATTCACTTTTACTAGCAACCTCTTTAGTTCTTCCTGCATTCGGCCACATTGTTTTTGGCCCATGCCCTGACAGTATCCTTGACATTCTTGATCTTCTTTAGCCAGAGTATTTGCAGAGTAATCAACCAAATGTAAAGCAGCATTCCATGTTCCATCGGTGAGGATGGGAAGGAAGTTTCATAGGAGAACCACAATCTCTGATATAAACTAGATTAATGTGGCTCAACCTATTTTCTTGATATAGAGTCCACTATAATTTTTAACTTGGCAAATCATGCTGCTGCTTTGTATGATAATGCAGCTTAAGTTTGTCAAAGGTTTAATTTGTGTCACTTAGGTGACATAACCAATTTGTCTACTCTTTATTTTTAATCCACAAATTGCTGCTACTCGAGTTCATTATGAGAAGGCATAATCTGTGTTTAAAAATTGTTACGAGGGTTATATGGTTTGACCTATTTAATGAGCCTGTAGGATTTTCTTTTGTTTTCTTTACTCAATAGGTGACCATGGAGCAAGTGGAAATGACACCACCACTAAGCAGAGCAGGAGCGAGAAAAAGAGCCGCAAGGCGATGTTGAAGCTAGGGATGAAACCTGTCACAGGAGTCAGCAGAGTTACTATAAAGAGAAACAAAAATGTAAGTATGCTAAAAATTCCAGAAAGATGGATCTAACATCAAAAAACATTCTACCAACATAATTACTATAATTATCTTCTGGTCTAGGTGAAGGTACAGTAATTCAATATTCAAAGCTCATGGTGATAATAATCATTGAAGTTCTTCTTGGACTAAATCACATTGATCACAAGTAAAAATGATGAATCTCCAGCCATCACAAACCTTACCTGTAGCTTGCTAAATGCTCCAGCTTGCTTGGCATGTAAAAGAATTGTGTGAAGTTGACAATTTGATGAGAAGCTTCTACAAACTATATTTCTATGATATGGAGTCAGTTATCTTCTAGGTTTAGTTAGCACTTATGGAAATTAATATTACAAGTTTTACCGTAACAGTTGTTTTCATTGTAAATTCTCATTGCCACTACATTTATTCCTTTTTTCTGTCAACTAGATATTGTTTGTCATCTCAAAACCTGATGTCTTCAAGAGCCCCAATTCTGATACATATGTCATCTTCGGAGAGGCAAAAATAGAGGACCTGAGCTCCCAGCTGCAAACCCAAGCTGCTCAACAATTCAGGATTCCGGACCTCAGCAACAAGATGGCTAAGGTGGACGTATCTTCTAGTGCAACGACTGGGGGGGAAGTAGAGGAAGTTGATGAGAGTGGACTGGAACCTCGGGACATTGATCTTGTCATGACACAGGCTGGTGTGTCCAGAGCAAAGGCTGTCAAAGCTCTAAAGACAAACAATGGAGATATTGTCAGTGCTATTATGGAGCTCACTGCCTAGTAAGAATCATCAATTTAGATAGATTGCGAGCATTATTTTGGATACTGCAGTTGGGAGTTTATTGAGTTGTTTGGAATATGGATTTTTCAAATTTGCATCTGCCACTTCGTATCTTATGGAAGTAATATGGTCTCGTCTCAAACTCATTATCTTATTTGAGAGACCAATCCTTTTGGTTTTCTGAGAGATGTTCATTTCTTTGTCATGCTCAAATTGATCTATTTCTTTTGTTATGCTACGGAACATTTTACTGACAATATGCCTGTGAATTTCGAGCAATCCTTTTTGGTTTTGAACTATCTAAAGAAATTAAAGCTCTTTTTCTTTTCACAAAGCATCTGTTGGATTTGGATGATTGCCAACTAAAGTTATTATTTGCACTGATGCTCGTAATTAAGTCAAAACAAAATATTAATTTAACCGTTTGGCATTTGACATTTTTCATTGAACGCTTTCTTTGTTTGTAGTACATTTCCAGCTTTGGTTCTTGTGGTAGGTCAAAACGGAGTGAGTCGGTCATTATTAGCCAAAAGATGATGGAACAACAATATAAATCAAAATAATTTTCTGTGTACAGTAACAAAGGATGATGTATCATACAAAATAAGAAATAAAAATGATGATGTATGATAAGAAATAAAAATTATCATACAAAAAATTTATATCATAATTGAAATCAAACATCGTATATCAGAAAAAAGTGATGCATATATTTTAAACACAATAATCAATAGAGTACTTTGGACATAGTGTAGTATCTTCTTGTGATTTGCACTGTATATTCTCATCATGATATTGCACATATTGTGAATCTATACAAGAAAAAACTATACTTTGTTTTCCTAGGACTAAGATTATTGATGGATTAAAGACTAGAAAAAGAGACCAAGCAATAACAAAGGACTTAGAAAAAAATAATTATGAGAGTTCCATCAAAATTGTTTCTTAATGTTTCATGAACTTTTTTTTCTATTGAGTAGTATCTTAATTAGAATCTAATTAAAATTTTAATATATTGTAATCAATTAAATAAAGTTATATAATTTCATATTCTCTCACTTAACCCATTAACTGATAATATATCAAACAAAGGGTTTAAAAATCAAAATAATTAAATTAAAATTTAATTAAAATAGGCTAATTTTAAAAAATATTTTACACATATACATAAACATAATAATACTATATTAAGTCTAACAATCAATATGAGTTATAGCAATTGTATGTTATCAATGTCATAATCTTTTCTATATACTATAACATTATCAGTTTTCTCTAAGAAAGTTCAAAATGACTTTTGTAATTTGTTTTATCAAGATAATCCTAGTATCATATTCAGTCATAATATATATACATAAATATAAACTAAAAGTAAAAAACTTTAATTATATAAGTAAAAAATTATTTTTCTAAACTATTTTTTAAACATCTAGTACTTTATGTTAATATGTTTAGAACAACTAGAATACTCGTCATCTTAAAAAACAATACTAATAAAATATCTTAAGTGACTTAACAATTAAGTCTGATCACACCAAGTCCTATGATAAAATTTCACTATCGTAAAACTTGATTAGTAGACTCAAAGCATGCAAAAAAATAATTTATATTATTTAATAATATAATAATATATTATTTTTATATTTTTTAATTATCCTTTCAATTAATATAAATATAAATATAAAAGTAGATTTCGTACTTTTGAGATAATTTACAAAAATAACATATAAAAAATAATCATTTCAAGCTTATTTTGTCTCATGTATATGAGCATATAGCCATTTATCCTTTGTAAATATTTTATTATTTTCTTTACACATTTTAATATTTTATTTTTAGGTAACTCTAATATCTACTCGGTACTTCAATTATAAAAGTAATATATAGTCTAATATAACCTTAAGTATATAATAGATTTTTAATTGCCTATGCTAAGAAATATTTTTTTCTTTTTCAGATCATTTTAAAAACAATGGTTTTGGTTGAAATTTTTATTTTGACATTTGTTAAATAAAATTACTGGACTCGATCAATTACATACTAACTCTAATATCTACTCACTATTCAGTGGTCAAAATCTTAATTGAGGTCAAAATTGAGATCTGGATCAAAATCTCAATTCGGAGCAGATTTGGTCAAAATTGATTTTGACCAAAGTCAAAATCACATCTGCGATAACTTTGTGACCTCCAGCATCTTGTTAACGGTAGCCCGGCGACGTCCAAAACCACTACGCACGGCCAACTCCCCATGGGCTCCTTTCATGGCGATCTCTTCGCAGCCAATGGCACGTCAACGATGTGGTACAATCCAAGTTCAAAGATGAAACATAATTGGATGGCATGATGGAGCGATCATATGATCAGAACAAAAATAATATTATAATATAAATTAAATAGATCTAATACATAAATATATCTAAAACCTTTTGAACACGATATCATAATATAAGGACTAGACTTTCCTTCCCTTTCTATTATTAATAGAGTAGAAGAAAAGTCATATAGATCTCAGACCTATATATATATATATATATATATATATATATATATGAGAACAGGAGTAGTAGAAAAAGATAATTAGGAGAGTTATAACGATTAAAATCATCTCCTAAGATTTTATAATATAAATAAATTTATTTCTATTGATCAATAATCTTAATTAAAAATTAATTAAAGCTTTAATATAACTTAATCAATTAAATAGAACGATATAATCTTGACCGCAAATACTCCAATTGTTATCTGTGTGAACTAAAGAGACGACGAACCACAGTGGAAAGGCTTTTTTGACGGGCTTACGTTACATACAGGTATCTCTGGCTGCGGTCGGTGTGATTTGGAGCTTTGATTCTTGCTGCAACAAAGTTCACCAACAACAGTTTCCTCTTCCTAAAGCTGCCATCTAACTCTGTGGTTAGTTCATCAATGCCGTACCCTTTTTTGGCTATACTTGAATCTAGAATTAAGGTAAGGTATGGGAAAGAGAGAAGGCAAAAGACTGACCCCACAAAGAGTGAGAGAGAGAGAGAGAGAGAGGAACCTACGTCTGTGGCCGGGTTCTGTCGCCGCTGCTGGACAAATCTGCCACCAAAGCAACAATGCACGGCCTCTAAATCACCACATCTGTAGCCCCCCCTAAACACTGCTCTGTGTCCCATAGCTCCTCTCTATCTAGTTAGTATAGGACGAGTTATAAATCACCCCTTCCCTTCTCACACCAAATCAAATCCCTCATTTCTTCTTTCACCACCTCAGGTTCGTTTAGTCGTGCAGCTTAGTAGCTATCTTAGATTGTGCACTGTAGCTCTTTGTCCACATTTCAGCCTCCATGTTGCTCCCTGGCCTCGCTGCTTCTTCCTTCAACCAGCATTTATTTAGTATCCTGAACACACGCAAGGAAGGAATGAGCAGAGTTCGTGATGAGTATTATACTTTCTGTGCATGCATTTAGTGTAGCAGGCGGAAGATAAGCCCGATCTAAGTTTTGACTGTGAAGGCGAGAAGTGGGAGGAGGAAAGCGCCATTTGAGGAATTAAGGACAGGTTCAGTCAAAGGAACCGCTGCAGCTGCCGGTAGGAGGAACGGGAGCGGCCAAATCCTCATCCGTGGCTGCTGCATCTGCTGCTCTTTCTATGGTGCAGCTCTGAGGACTCGTTAATGACTCCTTTGTACGACTCCCAAGTATTCCGACCTCTTCTTTCGTTCAATATTTTCCTGTCTCTTTCTATCTCACTCAATCTGCTCGAAGAAGACTGACTTGTGGATGGAAGAGAGATGGATAATGACTCCCACTTTGAGACATTCCATTCAATGCGCTGCAAGTGTTTTTTTTCTCTCCATATCTTTTTATTTCTTTGTTTCTGAAGCAGCTGTTTGGGGATGAGTTGAGCTCGAAGGGCAAGGAAGCAAGGGTAGCTCGCGCAAGATTTCCCGATCACTTTGAAATGAGCTGTGGGGGCCTGTTCTCGCGTCAAATGCCTTTCCTCCAACTCCTCCAAGGAGCCATGCAAGCAGAGGAAGAAATGGTGGGAAAGGAAGCCCAGCTTCATTTACAACAGTATCAGCAACGGAGCTTGTCCACCTCCTACCCACAGGAAACCAACTTCCAGCTCCACCAGATGCGGACCCAAAGCTTGAAGCAACAGCGGACGACCGAGATGGACTCATCCCCCGCGGCGGAGCAACTGGAGAGTTGCATCACTCACTTATCTGAATCGGAGACGAGAACCGTGGTGCACGAGCTCCCAACGATGGCGGCCACGACGGGTCTCATCGTGACATCCGCCGCGGCAACCTGCTCCGGCGAAAGGAAGAAGAGGATGCGCCGGCGGCCGGCGTCGGCGTCGAAGAGCGCGGAAAAGGAGGAAAGTCAAAGGATGACTCACATAGCAGTCGAGCGCAACCGCCGGCGGGTCATGAACTATCACCTTGCTACCCTCCGCTCCCTGATGCCCCATTCCTTCGTCCAACGCGTACGCACTGTAGTTCTCACTCCTAACACAACCCTCCCGTACGTTTCTCCCATCGAAAGACTTCGACTCCATGTAGCTGCTTTTGCTGAGTGCAGGGCGACCAGGCATCCATCGTCGGTGGAGCCATCGAGTTCGTAAAGGAGCTCGAGCAGCACCTCATCTCGCTCCGGGCACAGAAGCGGCTCCAAGCATCGGTGTCCGTTTCATCGAGGTCCGACGACAACGACAAGTGCAGTGCGCCTGCTCTGCACGACGGTTTCTTCACCTCGTCACAGTACAGCGGTTACTTGGAGTCTCAGGAGGAGGATGCGACAGCGGTGGACGTGGAAGCGACGTTAGTGCAAGGGCAAGTGAACCTTAAGGTGGCCGCGCAGCGGCGCCGGGGGCAGCTGGTGCGAGCCATGGCTGCCATAGAGGAGCTCCGGCTCTCCATCCTGCACCTCAACATCACCACCCTCGAACCCCCTTCCATCCTTTACTCCATCAACCTCAAGGTTCGTTCGTCGGCCGCTCCCTGTTTCATTAATAAATCATAAGCAGTCATCCCACGATTGGCTTAAGCGACGGTGGTGGTGCAGATGGAGGAAGACTGCAAACTGGGGACAGCGGATGAGGTTGCGACGGCGGTGCACCAGATCTTTAGCTACATCAACACCAGTTAATGACATGACACTGGAATTGTCGGGACGCACGAGAGAAACAGGGAAAGAGTGGGGAGGGACGGCTCGAGGGTGGACCCCGGCCACTATTGCTCAACTGTGCGGAAGAGCGCAGCAGCAGCAGCTTTCTTTCATCCTTATACATGAAGCGATGGGAACTTGTACTCTTTGGACTGCTTTTTGCCAGCTTTCTTCTCTCTTCGTCTTCAATTATCCGAGTTCCATTCCGGAACGGATGCTGAACTTTTTCTTGGGTGTCCGAAATCGTGTTTTTCTTAGAATCATGATTACAGAAGCAGCTGGCCGAGCTTACCATGCTATCTTATCTAATAGCGTGCGTTATCATTCAACTATGTTCTGAGAAGTTTGTGCATCTCTTGTGCGTCTCTTCCACTTTTTAGTCGGTGGATGCCATACTTATCGACGATCATACAACCTTTTGGATGTGTTGGGTGTCTACAAATGATAGAGAGAAGAGAAGAACTACAAAGGATAATATCGTAGTAGAACTTACCATCTATCATATCCGAATCTCTGTGCCTCTTTTAATTATATCATCTCATCTACTATTGTATTTACGACATTCCTTTTGCACTTTATTTATAAAGGATTAATTCAGATTTTGATTTCAAGTATGATAAAGACTTCTATTTAAGTAAAACTCTTAAAATAAAATTTTATATAATCATAAAGTTTAAGTTAATATTCCAACCTCCTTTCTTAAATTACATTTTATAAAAGAAATTATGAAAAACATTGAAAATTGATGCTATCTCATTTGATGTTGTTGTTACATGTAATGTTTTTTTGGAATCTATAAATTTTGAGCCATATAATCCATGATATCATGTGCTCAATCTATCATATCCATCTTAATCAATTATATAATTCTGATTTGTCTCGAACCATCAAATTAGATTTATGAATTGATCTTTAAATATAAAATCAATATGTTGATTAAGAAAATTGATCAATTTTTACAACTCTTGAATCTTGAATACAAATGTCAATATAAACATCATCTTATTTTGGATATTTAATGATTAAATTTATAAATATTTATTTTTTAGTAAGATAAATATACTTTTATGCTTCTGATGAATATAAAATTATCTACTCCAACAAAATAATCTATTCTTATCGTAATCTAATCAATCTTGCTTTTGTACTATCTTGATCTTTTCAATCTCCATATTTTATATGGGAATCTATCATACATAATGAGGTTTCTTCTTTATTTGATAAAACTTTCTTTTTGGTTTATATCATGCTCTTCTTCTAATTTATCTTCTAATAGTATAGGAGGATATATACCTATTTTATAAATACTTTCTAAGATTTACTAGGCTTCTGTTTCAATCTTTGCTCCAAATTTGTATTAAAAACACATTATTTATTATTGTTTGAGATATTAGCTTTAGAGTTCTTTTTATCTTATCCGTTAAAAACCAAATCTTCTTTATGTTCTTCAGGAGAGTAATACAATTTTTTTTATCATTTGTCATATCTTTGAAATCATCTTTTAAACCTTCATATTTGAAAAAAATTATATCATAATATTCAATCTCCAATAATTTTTTTTCATCAAAAGTCAGTAAAAAAGAGATCCAAAATAACTTCTAAAACCATCATCCATATCTTTAATATTTTCTTTTAAAAGCAATCAAACTTTCAATCTGTTGATTTTTCATCATCCATATCTTTGATTTTTTCATCAAACTGTCATATCTTTGATTTTTCTCTATCAACTCGTCAATGTCGTGGTGATCTCTTTTGTCAATTTACTTTCTCCTATATGCTATCTAATGTGTTAACTGTGTTTTTACCTTCGTATCTCCTTTGATAGTTGTCAACTTAAAATATGATCTTTATCGATGTCAAGATTAATTCTTCATGACACTGACTCCAGATCTCTCGCTTTGGTTTCTCTCTCAGGGATTTTATCTTTCCTTGATTTTTCTCTAGTAGTTTCTCTCCTTGATTTATTCCATAGTCATTCCTCTCTGGTTGATTTTTTCTCTATAGGTTTTCTCTTCTATAGTTTCTCTCTCATTGATTTTCTTTTTCCTATTTCTCTCTTTAATAGAATTTTTTTCTCCTTTATTTCTTTTAAAAGAGAACCTCTAACTAGGCTCCTACTGAAATAAGATAAACACAGTATCTATTTCTTTCTTAAAACTTGTTGATTCCAACCCTCTCTCCTAGGGCAGATTGCTCCCTCTCTTTATGTATCTATTCAAGATATAACTTGAGCTTGAGGATCAAACTTGTAAGATCAAACTCACTCTGATATAATGTTGGAAAATTTCTCGGAAAGGTAATGGACATTAACAAATGATAGAGAATAAAGTAGAAGAATAGAGAAACTAAAAACTCTTATTAATCATAATAACTTACAATCTATTAGACTTTGAATTTTAAAATCTCTTTTAGCTTTAATTAATCTCTCCTACTATTATATCTAAAGAATTATATTAGTCTTCTATTTATAAAGGATCAACTCAAGACCTTTGTTTCAACTATGATTAGGACTCATGTCTTAGCTAATACTCTTAAATTAAAATTCCAAGTTTAAATTAATATTTTTGGATAGTTTATCATAAAACCTAAAGTAATGGGCTTTTATCAAATGATGCCATTTTATTTGACTTTTACAAAGGGACATCACATTTTAAAAAAATTCTGATAATACCTTTGTACAGGGCTATTTTAAGCCTAATCGATCTGTGGACTTGTTTAGTTTGAATCAGGTTGATTCGGGTCATATCCCTTCGGATCAGGTTGAGTCGAATCTATTATGTTCAAGTTACACTCAAATTATACTTATTTATAAAATATATTAAAATATAATTATTTTTTGTATAAATTTATTCTAAATTTATCATAAAAGTAAAAATTAATAATTTTTTTTGTTAGAATCATATTATGTAATATAGAATTCTCAAAGTTTTGATAATTATTTATCCAAAAAATATCTTAAAAAATTATTAATAATAAAATAGGTTAGGTAATTGAATTTAACTAATTTTAATTTTGATTATATCTAAGTCAATATAGGAAATTAGAAATAGGAAATGTAGGATTTTGTGATTAGTTTTATGATGAATTTAAGATAATTTTATATAAAAATTAATATATTTTTAAGGATAAATCAAGTTTTTTAGTCTTAAGATAAATTTATAATAATTATATATATAAGTTGAATATGATATTTATAGACATATGTTACTTTTTATTTTATTTTATTTTATATTTTTGTCAATTTTTTTAGCATTTGAACAGTATGTATTTTTTCTTTTTTCTCCTTAGTTTTCTTATTTTTAACAAATTATAATGCATCCTATCATATGATATTTATAGACATATGTTAATATTTTTTATTTTAATTTTTTTGATATTTTTTTATCAATTTTTTAGCATTCGTATAGAATGTCTTTTTTCTATCTTCTCCTTAGTTTTTATATTTTTAATAAATTATAGTACATCTAATCAATATATTTTTTACATTTGAGCATCTAAAGAAGTCAACAATATATATAAAAAATTTGGGCTAAACAAATTCCTTAATAGGTGTTGCCTATTTTAGAGAATTTTTTAGTATTTTTATATATTTTGAGCATCTCAACATGTGTGCCATTTTTTATTTTCTATTTATTTTTTCTAAAAATATAACACATCCATGTAATATTATTTCACATTTAAGCTTCTAAATAGGTCTTCAAAATATATATATAATTATATATGTACTATATATATAATTATAATTTGGTCTAGAAAAAAATATTTCCTAATAGGTGATGTATTGTTTTTGACAAAAAAAAAAAAGTACATTGCATAGATGCACTATTCAAAATAATCTCAAATTATTAGAAAAGCTTTGAATTGGATACTTGTGGATATATGTTACTAGTTTTTTATTTTAGAAATTTTAATTATTTTTATGGATTTTTTAGCATATGAACAATATGTCAGTTTTTATTTTCTATTTTTTAAATATTTCTAACAAATTATAATGCATTCATGCAATGTTTTTTCATATTAGAGCTTCTAATAGGTCAACAATATATTAAAAAAATTGGTGTAGAATTTTTCTTTTCTTATAGGTGATATATTATTATCGAGGAAAATTGAAAAATAGTGCTTCAATGTGATGCACTTTTCAAAATGATCTAAATTTTTTAGAAAAGCTTTGAATAGGATACTTATAAATATATGTCCATGGGCTTTCGTTTAAAAAATATTAATATTTTTATGAATTTTTTAATATCTAAACATTGTATCATTATTCTTATTTCTTCTTGTTTTTTTCTATTTCTAACAAATTATAACTTACTAGCCATTTTACCAGTCTCCTTAATAGAGTTAAAAATGTTAAACCAGTAGTGAACCATCTGAACCCGAACAGGTTAACAAAGTACTCCAAATGCCAGTGTTTTGGATGAAAAAAATAGTTGTTCAGTTGTCTAGGGTTAAATGGATAAACTATCTCACTAAGAAGTACTGTTTGGCCATTTTTCAACGTAGAAACGCTTTGCAGGAAAAAAAAGTAAAAAGTTAGGAGTGTTTTTTTAAAAATTTATCCATATATTTTTAATTTGTCTATATATTTAAAAATAAATATAACTCGAGCTTGAATGTAATAATTTTTTAATAACTTAGAATACTTTTTATAAAAGTTAATATATTTTTAGGATAACTCAACTTTTTTTTTAAATTTTATAATATATTAATTTTATATAAAATATATATTTTTAAATATATTTTTTATAAACAAACATAACTCGAGTGTAATAAGTTTTGTAGATAAATTGTGAGGAGGAAGAGATGAAGGAGGAGGGGCGAGAGAGGTAGATGAGGGAAAAGGAGAGCGAGTGTTGAATTCCGGATTTTGATGATAAAATTAGTGATGTATTTATTAGACTAATATACTTTTGAAATAAGTGGTCAACTATTGAGTAAGAGAGTCGAACATCATACTAGAAAATTATTATCTCAAAAATTAGATATCAAATTGGAGGATTGATCGACTTTGTGATAAAAGTTCGGGCATTGTGCCGAAAGAATTGAATATTGCACCAAAAGATTGGATGTCGTGGAAAAGTTGACATATTAGTGGAATGAGCGATATAATGAAGGAAAGGGTGATGTACTGAAGATTGGATGACATATCGAAATAATGTATAATATGGAAAAAGCTTTGTAAATATGTCGAATGTATGGTTGATCTGGCAAAGTCTTGATTGAGGTTATTATAGGTCAATTTGAGTTAGTATTGAGCCGAAATAATGTTAACTTATTAAGAAAGCCATTGGGCTTGAAGTCGGGTCGAATTGGTCTCATTAGAAGGCCAAGACAATGGTCTAAACTATGCTTAGGTAATGGTATCGCTAGGCTAGGTGATAGTACCTCCTAAGTTAGCCGATAAGTATTGTTTATGCTTTATCAATCTTTCCGACGGTAGTATTGCTTGTAGCGATGATATGACCACTTGCTTAGGGCAGTAGTAGTATGATCCAGAATTCAAATTTTCTAGTGAGAGTACCATCTGAGTTCAGATTTGCAATATGATTATGACGGTAGTACCATCTAGTGTTGACGGTAGTACCATCTATACCTCAAAATTTTAAGAATTTAAAATTTTGATTCTATTCTTAAAGCCTTTTGGGCCTATAAATGTCCCATTTAGGTTTAGTTGATGAAGCGTCAATTATTGAGCTAGTAAGTGTTGTCAACTATTATTTTGAGCATAGTTTGAGCTCCTCCTCCTCTTGAGTTTGGTTATAATTCTAGGCTATATAAAGTAAGAGATCTCATATAAAAATAGAGTGAATATTATCTCCTTAGCTTGAAAAAAGAGAAAATTATAATAAGAATAGCTAATCTTTACCCGTTAAAAAGAAAATTGATAATGAAAGCCGATAAGTTTCGATAGAAAAGGAATTGAGAATAGACGTAGGTCGAAAAGATTGAATCACTATAAATTGATTTACCTCTTTTTACTTATCATTTACTTGTGATTTAATTTTATTAATTTTACTTGTAAGTTTAACTTGATCAATTGAGTTTTAAAAATATATTGATTTATAGATGAAGTTTTAAAATCGATTAAAATTACTATTACACTAATTCCCCTATAGTATAGTATGGGAGAAAAGGAGCGAGAGAAGACCGAGCTAAAAGAGGTGATGAGATGGGAGAAGGTATCGATGGAGATAAAGTGAGAGGAGAAAGTCAAGGTGGGAGAGAAGGAGTGAGAGAAGACAGAGATGAAAGAGGTGATGAGGTAGGAAAAGGTATCCATGGAGGTAAAGTGAGAGCAGAGAGTGAAGGTGAAGTGTAATGAGGATGAGAAGGGGTGAGGGAGGTGGATGAGAGAGAGAGGAAGGAGTAGGAGAAGACAAAGATGGAGAAGGAAGCCATACATAAGGGGAAAGAGATGATAAAGTGAGAGGTGGAGGTGAAGTGGGAGGAAGATACTAAGGGAGAGGAGAAAGCCAATAGGGAGGGGGAGGAAGTGATGAAGTAGAGGAGGTGGTGGTGGTGGAGGAGAATAAATGGAGGTGAAGGTAGGGGGGGGGGGGGGGGGGTAGTTTGAAAAAATAAAAAGATAATATAGGATTTAATTAAATCAATCGAATAACTAACATTTAGTTAAATGAGTCTGATCCGTTTCATCTTAAAAATTAGTTCAATCCTAAAAAACTAAGTCAAACATAATTAAATAATAATTAATATCTTTTTAAATTACAATTAGGGTATTTTAATCAAAGTAAAAAGAATGTGTTATGATAAAAATCATATATGGAGGTGTCATTTCAATAAAATTCATTAGTAAAATTTTTTATATCTGATAAAGTATTTAATAAATTTTAATTAAAATATTTTAATAAATAAAAGAGGAGAGTTACGAATATGTAACCACCTTTTTCATCTAAGGTTCCCGGTTCCGTGGCTACAGTACCAAGAAGCCATTTTAAATACAAGTGAGTTAGCCTGAGACTGTGTGATTCCACAGTGAAGCGGTCCAAGTACTAGGGGGCAAACGTAATGCTTACCATGTTTACCCGGAGCGCAAAAATCTGGTTCGCCAATTCATTAGATTCTACTCCTCGTTCAGAGTTCCCAGTTTACACGTGTGCCCTGGAAAGAAACGGATGGCCGGTCTTTTCTTACTCCGATGGATACTCCTGCATCCGCGACACATACAAACGGACGCAGAATAGGGTTCCTTCGTCATATACGAGATTGACTAACGCAGATCTTCTAAGAGCTTTTGGAAGACATGGTTGTTGTTACGGGACGGGACTTGATCATCATAGTAGCAGCATATACGGTAATAAGAGAGAAGGTTCAGAAAGCAATAATATGCTTCATTGTTGGTTCTCATATATGGTAGCTGAAAGGGCAACATCCATACCAGTTCAGCAGTCCTATTTTGAACATTGCACACTCTGATGAGAAGAATTAGATAAATCTATTCATCAGATGGCTATTCATCGTATGCATGCATGTCACTGATTTGTATACAAATGAGAAGACATGCCATGGGTTCCTTTCCCTGGACACCCAATGCGCAGCTCCGTCTCTACTTCAGTTTGTTGCCCAAGTGTGCTTCGTGGTGGAAATTCCTTGGAACCAGCTGACGGTATCTGAGGCAGTAGCTTGCACTTGAAACATCAAAAAAAGGTCAACATCTAAAATGTTATTTTTGAACGAACAATGAAAGCCATGCTTATTACTACCTTTTCATGTAGTAATGCATTCTCCTTCACCAATGAACTCTCCTGGATTAAGTGAGTTCAGGATATATATTAGTTAAAGCTCTGAGAAGTGCATGCAATACCACAGAGCTTTCAGTAACTTACCTTCACTTTGAGCTTTGCAATCTGCTCTTTTAGTAAATGATACTGAAGGTCACAACAGGTAATTAAGCATGAAAGTATATGGTTTCTACCGATAACATAGATAGAAGTTGCACTACAGGTTTCAGCTATGACTTGCCTTCCTTGCTCTGATGCTGCGCAAGCTTTGTTCTATCTTGCCTTCTAGTTCGTGCAGTTCTGACGATGAGCATGACTCTAGTTCTTCACCCAAGAGCTTCCTGCAGCGGCAAAAGTATGATGCATGTAAGAGTTGATGATTTCAGTAATATGAGATGAGAAGCCAGTCACAGTAGAACTCACTGTTTTGAGGCTTCAAGAGCTTCAATCTTCTTTGCCAAGACTGCCGCTTCACGTTTCCGTTGCTACATACACTCATGCAAACCCCAATCTTAGAATTTAATTGCATGCAAACAGTGGAACAGAATTATGGAGAAATTTAATATTTAAAAACCCATTTTTTGACCTTGAAAAATTAAGTGTTTTGTTCCCATTATCAACTAGCATTTGCTCAATTATTCAACTGAGACAGTGAAAAGTAAACTTGTGAGAGAGAGAGAGAAATCAAGCAACATATAGCCAAATGCGATGATGGAACCTCCCAAGTCACAAACGGAGAAGTGGTGTACCTCTGTATCTTGGTCCAACGTTGTGGTGCTGGTGTCTTCTATTGAATGTTCCATATAACGTCCAATTGTGTTTTTCATGCTACATAACCCCAAGACAAGATTGAAACATATCAGCTTCCCATGCGGCATATGGATGGCACAATGAAAAGAAATATGGGCAGAAGATTGCAACCACGACTGCAGAAACATCATTGCATTGCATGCACAAAAATATATAGAAAAAAACAATGGTGCATAGGGTTTGAGGGTATATCGATCATATGAAATCGCCATTGGTTAGAATCTCATGTACATTATGCTGGAATTTGATTTTAGATTATATTGGTTTGTGTCCAGAGGTGATGTAACATCACAACATCGAGCTATCGGTGACTAAGCTTCACATGAATCATATTATACTTTGATTTTTTTGAGTTATATTAGTCATTGATGAAGACCTCATGCCAATAAGAAATGAAGATCGTAACACATTCCACCTCAGTTCCGCATAAGAAATGAATAAAGAACTTGAATTGACTTACAAGAACTAAAATATATTATCATAAAATTTATAATTAAGCATTCTGGATCTCGATTCAAACTCAACAAAGCTAATAGATCGATACTTCAAACCAAGTCATGAAAACAAAAAAAAAAACAAAAAAAAACACTACCCCTACCTCTTTGAATTCCAATTCACTCTTTCCCTACACAAATCCATTCTCCAGATTTAAGGGATCTCTTTAATAGAAATGGAGGTTTATGTTAATGCCTGGATAAAAGAGAGACAATTGGTCCGACTTACATTCACATCATTGACACGTAATGTTAAAGCTGATGCATTCATTCGTCCTCTCAACTTCACTTTCATTTTATTTTCTTTCTTTTTCATAAATACCAAATAAAAAAAGTAAAATATAATAACATTTCATAAATCAAAACATAACAATCATGACAATTTTTATATTTAAAGAATATATATTTTCATATTTACTTGAAGAATAATCTTTCATTTTTGTGATATATTTGACAAACTTTCATCTTTGTAGGATGGTAATAAATTCTTATATAAATAAAATCCATTGAAATATTCTTTGTGATCATATAGTAGATCAAGTTTTAGTTAAGAAAGAAGTCTTCTATGATGATAACTCTTTCTGGATTAGAAGATTTTAAAAATCTTACCTTAAATGATTTTAAAAATGTGACAAATGATAAAGATTTTGAGTTACTCTCCATAAATAATAAAGAATGATGATACAAAAATATTGAAGTTAATCTCTAAATAAGTACTAGATAAAAGCATGATTTCATGGATCTCAAAAGTTAAGATAGGAAAAGAATGCTATTGAATCTCGAATTTTGATGATGAAATCAATTGATGAGTTTATGGACTAATAAGCATTTGAGATAAGTGATATAGGAGAAACTTCGAATATAGAAAGGTAAATCGTTGAAGCAAAACAATCAGATATTAGGCCGGAGAGCATCATGTCAGAGTTGAAGCATTGGATCGGAAGGATCGAGCATTGCATCAAGAAGATCGGATATTATGAGAGGTCGATATACCGATGGATCAGGTAATACGCTGAATGAAAGGATGCTACGTCGGAGGTTCGGACGAAGTGCCAGATGAACATATGACATGCCAGACAACGTAGGCTTCATGATTATAATTATTAAGTCTTGATCGAGATAGTTTAGAGTTTAATTGAGTTGGTTTTGGGGTGTAACCTTGCTAACTTGATTAGGAGCCCATCGGGTCTAAACCAAGACTGAATTAGGCCTGTTGAAAGGTCAATTCAGTAACCTAGAGTTGGGCTAGGTAGTAGTACCACCCAAGCAAGCGGTGGTACCACCAGTGCCCGGGTTCTCACGCTGTTAGGCGATAGTATCGCTAGACTGTGAGGCGGTAGTAGCGCCCAAGCAGGCGATGGTACCGCTAGAGCCCTGGTTTGCAGGCTTTGTCAGGTGATAGTACCACTAGAGCCTTGGTTCCCAAGCTTTGTCAAGTGGTAGTACCGTCCAACACAAGCGGTAGTACTGCTAGTACCATAAAAATAGGGGGATTTAAATTTTTGGCTCATTTTTGAATTCATTTAGGGTCTATAAATATCCTACTTATTGTTGCTTAGTGAAAGTACAAAAACTTATAATTTTAAGTGTGTAAACTCTCTTAAAAATTGTTAAGTCTCTTTCTCCTTGAGTTTAGAAGTCATTCTAAGGGAGGTGTGAGGTCTTCTTATAAAAGAGAGGTGTGAATGTTCTCTCCTAAGCCTATAAAAGGGAGAAAGAGTTGTAATAAGAGTAGTTGATCTTCGCCTAATAAAAAGAAGATCGGTAGTAAAAACAGTAGCCTCGAGAGAAGAGGAATCGAGAGTGGATATAGGTCAAGAGGACCGAACCACTATAAATATGGTTTGCATTTCTCTTTATGCTTTTCCTTGCTATTGCTAACTGATTTAATTGCCCATTACTCTTACTCACATTCTAAGCTAAATGCATTTTCGATACGTATTTTTTTATTGAACTTTCAAATCGGAACTTTATTTTGAAAGTACTAATTCACCCCCTCTCTTAGTGCCTTTAGGATCCTAACAATTGGTATAAGAGTCTGGTTCTCTTAGTTGGTTTAACACTCAAGAGAGATTAAATGACTTTTTTTAGTAATCAAGAGGGTCACTCTATCACTCGTCGTCCTATGTTTAATGGGACGAACTATATGTTTTGCAAAACATGAATGCAGATTTTTTTACTTTTTATAGATTTTGATTTATGGAACGTTGTTGAGTTTGGTTTTCAAAAATCCTCTAAACTAATAAATGAATGGAATGATCTTGAGAAGAAAATATTTTCTTTTAATGCTAAAGCTATGAACACTTTATCTTGTGCTTTAGACAAAAATGAGTTTAATTGTGCTTCTATATATATGAAACTGCATATGATATTTGGCATATACTTGAAGTTACTCATGAAGGCACAAATAGAGTAAAAGAATATAAGATTGATCTTTTAGTACATAGTTATGAATTATTTAGAATGAAGTCAAGCAAAACCATTAGTAATATGTACACCCATTTTATGGATGTTATCAATGGTTTGAAAGCTTTTGATAAATGTTATACTAATCTTGAACTAGTTAATAAAATTTTAAGATCTTTTATAAAAAGTTGGGATCCAAAAATAACTATAATTCAAGAAGCAAAGGACTTGAACAACTATCCTCTGAAGAACTCATAGAATCATTAATGACCTATGAAATGACTTGTAAAATACTCTTTACAAGTCATTTGCACTTAGAAAGCTAAAGTGAATACCACTCGAGCGAAAGCTAAAGTGATAATGATGACATAACACTCTTTACAAGGAGTTTTAAAAAGTTTATGAAAAAGAATAAGAGTAATTCTACAAAATGAGAATCTAAAAATAAAAATAAACTTAAAAATGATGTAATAATTTATTATGAATGAAAAAAGCCATGGCCCTTTAAAAATGAGTATCCACAATTAAAGATTCAAGGTAACATAGGATGAATCAAGTGCATCATAAGATGATAGCAAACCAATGAAGATGAAGTGGCAAACTACACACTAATAGCTTTCAATGACGAGGTATGTGACTCACCTAAAATCTCCTTATTGTTGATTACGAAATTTTGATGATGAAATCAATTGATGAATCTATGAACCAATGAGCATTTGAGAAAAGTGATGCAGGATAAACTGCGATCATAGAAAGATATATCGATTGATGTAGGAGAATCAAACGTTGGGCCGGAGTTCATAATGTCAGAGATCAGGCATCGGGCTAAAAGGATCGGGCATTGCACTAAGAAAATTGGATGTTACAAGAGGTCAACATGTCGATGGATTGGGAAATAAGCCGAAGGAAAGGACGATGCACAGGAAGTTCAAACGAAGTGCCGGATTAACTAATGACATGCCGGACAATATAAGCTTCATCTTTGTAATCATTTTATCTTGATCGAAGTAGTTTAAGTGTTTAATTGAGTTGGTTTTGGGTATAATCATGTCAACTTAATTAGGAACCCATTGGGCCTAAATCAAGGTTGAATTGGGCCTATTAGAAGGCTAATTCAATGACATGAGGTTGGGCCAGGTAATAGCACCACTAGACCAAGCGGTGGAACCACCTATGAGTTGGAAAGTATGGAATGTATTTCTCTGAAAAACCCGGTGATAGTACTGCCAGGGTCAGCGGTAGTACTGCCTAAGGTCAGACAATGGTACCGTCCAGACTAGTGATAGTACCATAAGAACACAATCTCCCATACTATATTAGGTGGTGGTATCACCTAATATAGGTGGTGGTATCGCTAGTACCCTGAAAACTCGAAGATTTAAATTTTTGCCTCTATTTCTGAAGTTATTTAGGGCCTATAAATACCCCTCTCATACTTCCTTGCAAGAGTATAAAAAGTTTATGATATTAAAGTGTTGTAAACTCTTGAAAAGTATTGAATTTATTTCTCCTTGATTCTAGAAGTTATTCTAAGGGAGGTAAGAGTTCCTTTATAAAAGAGGGGTATAAGGTTTCTCTCTTAAACCTATGAAAAAGAGAAAGAGTTATAACAAAGGTAGTTGATCTTTACCTATTGAAAGAAGATTGGTAGTCAAAGCCAATGACTTCGAAGGAAGAGGAATCAAGAGTGAACATAGGTCGGGACAACCGAACCATTGTAAATCAGTTTACATTTCTTCTTTTGTCTTAATTTACTATTTATATACTGATTTAATTATTAAGCAATCTTTACTCATACTTTTTTCCAATCACATTTTTTATACGAGTTCATTGATCGAGCTTTCAAATCCAAATTTTTTAAAAGCACTAATTTACCTCTCCCTCATAGTGCCTTTACGATCCTAACAATTAGTATCAAAACTAAATTTTCTTAGTTGGTTTAACACCTAAGAGAGGCTAAATTATTTTCTTTAGCAATCAAGAGGGTTATTCTATCATTCGTCCTCCTATGTTTAGTGGGACAAACTACACTTATTGGAAGACATGAATGTAGATTTTCTTGATTTTTATGGATTTTGATTTGTGAAATATCATTGAATGTGGTTTTCAAAAAATTTATAGACCAATGAATGAATGTAATAATCTAGAGAAAAAAATATTTTCTTTAAATGCTAAAGCTGTGAACGCTTTATTTTATGCTTTAGACAAAAATAAGTTTAATCACGTTTCTATATGCGAAATTACACATAATATTTGACACATACTTGAAGTTACTCATAAAGGCATTAGTAGAGTAAAAGAATCTAAGATTAATTTTTTGGTATATAGTTATGAATTATTTAGAATGAAATCAAGTGAAACCATTGGTAACATGTATACCTATTTTACGAATGTTGTTAATGGTATGAAAGCTCTTGATAAATGTTATACTAATCTTGAACTAGTTAATAAAATTTTAAGATTCATTCTAAAAAGTTGGGATTCAAAGGTAATTATAATTCAAGAAGTAAAGGACTTGAACAACTTTCATCTTGAAGAACTCATACGATTATTAATGACCTATGAAATGTCTTGCAAGGCACATGACGAATATGAGGACAACCTTCCAAAAAACAAGAAGGATATTACACTTAGAACTAAAGAAGATCACTCGAGTGAAAACTCAAGCGATGATGATGACTTGACACTCATCACAAGAAAATTTAAAATGTTCATAAAAAGAAACAAAACAAATCCTATAAAACAAGACTCTAAAAATAAAAATGAACTAAAAAAGAACATAATCATTTGCTATGAATATAAAAAACCAAGACACTTCAAAAATAAGTATCCATAACTCAAAAATAAGTATCCATAACTGAAGAAGAAGCTGATAATACAAAAGAAGAAGAAAGCACTCAAGATAACTTAGGACGAATCAAGTGCGTCAAAAAACGAAGAGCAAACCAATGAAGATGAGGTGGCGAACTACATATTGATAGCTTTCAGCAATGAGGTATGTGACTCAACTGAAATGTCTTTACCTTATAATGAATTACTTGATACATTTCATGATTTGTATGATTAACTTAAAATAGTTAGTGAGAAATATAAATTACTAAAAAAGGATCATATTTCTCTTTCTAGTGAATTTGATGAATTAAAAAATGAGTATGACAATTGCATGTTAATATTTTGCATTAAATATGAAGAATTAGACTCATTTAAAAAGGAAAATATGTTATTATAACAAATATTAAAAAAAATAAAATTAGAAACAAATCATTAAACATGATTCTTTTTAACAAATGTTATGTATATAGAAAGGAAAGAATCGATTTTGTGAGTAGTAACACTCAACAAAAGCCAACTATATTTGTTAAAAGACCCCCATTACATATTTCTCATAAAGTTAAATATAATTTTTATAATAGATATAGTCAGTATGCTTATAAATATTTATTTAAAAAATATAGTTCACATAAATTAGTTTGGGTTCCTAAAGGATCCATAAATGATTTAATGTCAAAAGTCAAGATAGATAGATCTAATCATGAGGGACTCAAAGTTAATGAGTACCTAAAGTAAACCTTTTTTTCTTGTAGATATGTCTATAATTGAAAACTAGGAGCAAGAGATAGTATCTTGATAGTGGATGCTTAAGACACATGTCGGGAGATCCAACACATTTATCTAAACTTACTAGCCAAGACGAAGGATATGTCACATTCAGAGATAATAACAAAGAAAAAATTATTAGCAAAGGAAATATAGGTAACAAATTAAACCTCTTGATTGAAGATGTTTTATTAGTAGATGATTTAAAACATAACTTACTAAGCATTAGTCAACTATGTAATGAGGGATATAACATTAAATTTAAATTTAATACTTGCATTATAGAGATAACACATAAAAATAAATCTATAATTATCTTAAGGAGTAATAATATGTATACTATTGATCTTGATGATTTTTACGATAAAACTTATTTTTTGATTTTAAACGATGATGCATGGCTTTGGCATAGGAGATTAGATCATGCAAGTATGAAATTTATCTCACAAATTATAACTAAAGAACTTGTAAGAGGAATACCAGTTAAATTTGTCAAAGATAAAGTTTGTGATGCATTCCAACTAGTTAAATAAATAAAAATTAGCTTTAAACCTAAAAATCAAGTAAGTACCTCTATATCGCTATAATTAATTCATATGGATTTATTTGGATTAATTGATGTCACAAGTGTAGGAGGTAGTAAATATACTTTTGTGATCATTGATTATTTTAGTATATATACTTGGATATACTTCTTGGCACATAATTTTCTTGGCACATAATTTAATTGGATATATATCTCATTGATTATTTCAAATAGATGTCAAAAGTATTTTTCTTAATAATTTTATTTCTGAAGAAGTTTATATTGAGCAACCAGTGTCTTTAAGAATGTTCTTTTTCTAAACCATGTTTATAACTTATCTAAGACTTTCTATGAGTTGAAGTAAGCCCCAAGGGCTTGGTATAAGAGGCTTAGTTCTTTTCTTATTCAAAATAATTTTTTGAGAGGTAAAGTGGATACCATATTATTTATTAAATATTTTGAGAATAATTTTTTTATTATTCAAATTTATTTTGATAATATTATTTTTGGTTCTACAAATAAATCTTTATGTGAATCATTTACCAAAAGTATGAGCCAAGAATTTAAAATTAGTTTAATGGATGAATTGATATTTTTTGTACGATAGGATTGTAAATTAAACAACTAAGTGATAGAACTTTTATTAGTCAAACTAAGTATACTTTGGATCTACTAAAATGATTTCACTTGGATAGTGCTAAGGCCATTAACACACCAATGATCACTTCTACTAAATTAGATATGGATAATGAATCATAATGCTTTAATCAAAAGATTTATTGAGGTATGACAGATAGCTTACTATATCTTACTATAATTAGACCTAATATAATGTTTAGTATTGAGTTTTGTATAAGATTTTAATCCGATCATAAACAATCTTATTATAAAATAATTAAAAGAATTTTTAAATACTTAAAAGGAACTTCTAATATAGGATTATGATATCTAAAATTTTAAAATTTTGATTTGATTGCTTATGTTGATGCTGACTTTGTAGGATGTAGATTAGATAGAAAAAGTATCTCTTGAATATGTCAACTTCTAGGTTATGCACTTGTTTCTTGGTATTCCAAGAAACAAAATTCTATTACATTATATACAATCGAGGTTGAACATACAGTGGTAGGTGCATGTTGAGCACAAGTAATATAGATAAAAAACACTTTAGAAGACTATGGACTTTACTTGAAAAACATCCCTATAAAATATGATAAAACTAGTGTAATTTGTTTAACAAAGAACCACATTCAATACTCTAGGACTAAACATATTGATATTAGACATCATTTTATTATGGATCATATTAATTATTATGATATATCTTTATATTTCATTAATACAAAACTTCAATTAGTAGATATTTTTACTCAACCATTGAATAAGGAATAATTTAATTTTATTAGTAGAGAATTAGACATGTTGAATCTTCCAAATGCATGAATTCTTCGATATTAATTTCTTTCATATTATGATTGGAATATTGATGTAAGTTTTGTACAATTGTATCTTTCCATTCTTTTGATAATGACAAAGGAGAGAGAGAGAAGTGCTAGCTTACACTTCTTAAAGAGAAGCAAAAACTTGCTAGCTTACACATAAAAAGAAAAAAAAAAACTTGCTAGCTTGCACGTTTCAAAGAGAAGTAAAAACTTACACTTTTCTCCTTTTTGTTGATGACAAAGGGGGAGAAGTGATAATTTGAAATTTGATGTTTTGAAATTATACATGCAATGATATCTTAACTCATGATTTGATATTATGATGCATGCAATGATATTTTAATTATGATGTGTTACATATGACCTTTACAAAGAAAGTCACTATCATTAAAATTGTTTTGACTTAAATTCAAAGGTTAACAGTTTCTAAATTCAAGTTTATTTCAAAATAGCATACAAACAAGGGGAGTTTAGTTAAAACTTCATCATCAATTGGTTGTCATCATCAAAAAGGGGGAGATTGTTGAATCCCAAATTTTGATAATGAAATCAATTGATGAGTCTATGAAGTAATGATCATTTGAGAAAAGTGACATAAGATAAACTTCAATCATGGAAAGGCATATCGATTGAAGCAAGAGAATCAAACGTTGGGCCGAAGTCCATCATGTCAGAGATCGGGCATCGGGCCAAAAGGATCGGGCATTGCACCAAGAAGATCGGATGTTACGGGAGGTCAATATGCTAATAGATTGGGCAATACGCCAAAGGAAAGGATGACACATCGGAAGTTCAGACAAAGTGCTGAATGAACTAATGACATGTCAAATAATGTAGGCTTCATGATTATAATCGTTGTGTCATGATCGAAGTAGTTTAAGTATCTAATTAAGTTAGTTTTGGGTGATTATGAGCTAATCAAGCCTAAATTAGGATTGAATTGGGCCTATTAGAAGGCAAACTCAATGACCTGAGGTTGGGCCAGGCGGTGGCACAACCAAGCCAGGTGGTGGAACTACTTGTGATCTAGAAAGTACAAAATATATTTCTCAGGAAAACTCGATGATGGTACCGTCAGGGTCAACGATGGCACCGCCTAGTGTCAACCGGTGGTACTACCTAGATTGATAATTGTACTACCAAAATACAGTCGTCCAAGCTTTGTCAAGTGGTGGTATCGCCCGTGGTAGTACTACTAGTGCTTAGGGTGGCAAGTGGTGGTACGTCCAATGCAAGTGGTGGTATCGCCCAATGCAAGCGGTGGTACCACTAGTACCTCAAAAACCTAGGGATTTAAATTTCTGACTCCATTTCTAAAGTCATTTGGGTCTATAAATATCCCTCTCATACTTGCTTGCAAGAGTATGAAAAGCTTATGATATTAAAGTGTTGTAAACTTTTAAAAAGTGTCGAGTCTCTTTCTCCTTGAGTCTAGAAGTTATTCTAAGGGAGGCGAGAGTTCTATTATAAAAGAGGGGTGCAAGGGTTCTCTCCTTAACCTGTGAAAAAGAGAAAGAGTTATAACTAGGGTAGTTGATCTTCGTCCATTGAAAGAAAATCAGTAGTGAAAACCGATGGCTTCGAAGGATAAAGAATCGAGAGTGGACATAGGTCGGGACGACCGAACCACTATAAATCAGTTTGCATTTCTTCTTTTGCCTTGATTTACTATTATATACTGATTTACTTACTAAGCAATCCTTACTCGCACTTTTTGCCAATCACATTTTCGATACAGATTAATTGATCGAACTTTCAAATCAAAATTTTTTTAAAGTACTAATTCATCCCCTCCCTCTTAGTGCCTTTACGATCCTACTTATCTTATGATGAATTGCTTGATGCATTTTTGGATTTATATAATGAACTCAAAATAATTGGTAAGAAATATAAATTGCTAAAAAGGGATCGTGTATATCTCTCTAGTGAATTTGATAAATTAAAAAAATGAGTATGACAATTGCTTGTTAACATCTTGCACTAAATGTGAAGAGTTAGACTCATTTAAAAAGAAAAACATGTAATTACAATAAATATTAAAAAAATTAAAATTAAAAATAAATTATTAAACATGCTTGTTACTTTGTGAGTAGTAACACTCAACAAAAGCCAACTATATTTGTAAAAGGACCTGCATTACATATTCCTTCTAAAGTTAAATGTAATTTTTGTGAAAGATGTGACCATTATGCTTATACATATTCATTTTAAAAATATAACTCTCATAAATTAGTTTAGGTTCCTAAAGGAACCATAAATGATTTAATGCCAAAAGTCAAGAAAGGTATATCTAACCATGAAGGACCCAAAGTTAAATATGTACCTAAAGCAAACCCCTCTTTCTTATATATATGTCTCCAATCGAAAGCTAGGAGTAATAAATAATATCTTGATAGTGGATGCTCAAGGCACAAAGATCCAATATATTTCTTAAAGCTCACTAGTCAAGACGGAGGATATGTCACCTTTGGAGACAACAACAAAGAAAAAATTGTCGACAAAGGAAATATAGGTAACAAATCAAATCTTTTGATTAAAGATATCATATTAGTAGATGGCTTAAAACACAACTTAATAAGTATTAGTCAATTGTATGGTAACGGATATAATATTAAATTTGAATCTAATGCTTACATGATATAGATACCATATAAAAATAAATCTATGATTTTCTTAAGAACCGATAATGTGTATACTATTGATTTTGATGATTTTCATGATGAAATTTATTTTTTGGTTTTAAACGATGATGCATGACTTTGGCATAGATGATTAGGTCATACAAGTATGAAATTGATCTTACAAATTGCAACTAAAGAGCATATAAGAGGAATGTCAAGAATTAAATTTGTCAAAGTTAAAGTTTGTGATGCATGCTAACTACGTAAATAAATAAAGAGTAGCTTTAACCCTAAAAATCTAATGAGTAACTATAGACAATTATAATTAATTCATATGGATTTATTTTGATCAATTGATATTATAAGCCTAGGAGGTAGAAAATATGATTTTGTGATTATTGATGATTATAGTAGATATACTTGAACATACTTCTTGACATATAAAAGTGATTATTTTAAATATTTTATAAAGTTTTGTAAATAAATTTAAAATGAAAAAGGTTTTATGATTTCTTCTATTCGTAGTTATCATGATGGTGAATTTAAAAATCATGATTTTCAAGAATTTTATGATTCAAATAGGTATGACCATAATTTCTCTATTTCAAGAAATCTACAATAAAATAGAGTTGTTGAGAGAAAGAATATGAGTTTATAAGGGTTGATAAGAACTATGCTTAATGAACATAGCCTGTCCAAATATTTTGAGGCCGAAGCCGTTAACACGACATGCTATGTCATGAATTATGCTTAATGAACATAGCCTACCCAAATATTTTGAGGCCAAAGCCGTTAACACAACATGCTATGTTATGATCAAGGTTCTCATAAGACTACTACTATCTAAAACTCTTTATGAATTGTAAATTAATAAAAGACCCAACATTTTGTATTTTAAAATTTTTGGTTATGAATATTTTATTTTAAATGAAAAGGATGCCTTCAAAAAATTTGATACAAAATCTGATGAATGCATTTTTTTTAGATATTCCTCAGTTTCTAAAGTTTATCAAGTTTTCAATAAAAAAACTTTAGTTATATAGGAATCTATCCATATTGTTTTTTAATGAGTCTCCAGAATTTAAGAAAAATAATTTTGATAATAATTTTAAATTTGATATATTGAATATGAATGAGAATTCTTCTTTCCAAAGTAACTTGGATACATCTACTTTCAAAGAATCTTTACCCAAGGAATAGAAGTATGTAGATGTATATCCTAAAGGAGCTAATCATGGAGATACATCAAAAGGTGTTCAAACGTATTTTTTATTTAAAATTTTTTATGTAAATACTACTTTTTTTTTATCTTAAATTGAACATAAATACATTGACAATGCACTCAAAGACGACTCATGGGTTTTTTTAATTCAGGAAGAATTAAATTGATTTGAAAGAAATAAGGTTTGGACACTCCCTCTTTTATTATCATAGAAAGGAAGCTACTCCACTTTCTACTCCCCTTAACAATAAGGCTTTAGGAATAAGCAAGATGATCTAATGATTATTTTGTGATTGATACTAAATAGGTCTTTAGGAATAAGTAAGATGAACAAGGTATCGTGGTTCAAAACAAGGCTAAATTAATGGTCAAAGGTTTTAACCAAGAAGAAAGTATAGACTATAAAGAAACCTTTGCTCCTACGGTAAGACTTGAAACCATAATAATACTATTTGTCTATACATGTTTTAAAAATTTTAAGTTATTTCAAATGAATGTCAAAAGTACTTTTCTTAATGGTTTTATTTCGAAAGAAGTTTTTGTTGATCAACCACTCGGATTTGAAAATGTTCTTTTTTCAAACCATATTTATAAGTTATCTATGACTCTCTATGGGTTGAAGCAAGCCCTTAGGGCTTGGTATAAAAGGCTTAGTTCTTTTCTTATTTAAAATATTTTTTAAAAAAATAAGGTTGATATCATATTATTTATTAAATATTTTAAAATAATTTTCTTATAATTTAAATTTATATTGATGATATTATTTTTGGTTCTACAAATGAATCTTTATGTGAATCATTTGCCAAAAGTATTGAGTCAAGAATTTGAAATGAGTTTAATGGGTGAATTGATATTTTTCTTAGGATTGCAGCAACTAAGTGATGAAATTTTTATTAGTTAAATTAAGTATACTTTGGATTTACTAAAATAGTTTCACATGGATGGTGCTAAGGCTATTAATACACCGATGATAATTTCTACCAAATTAAACATGAACAATGAAGGAGAATGCTTTGATCAAAAGACTTGTAGAGGTATGAGATAGCTTACTATATCTTACTACAACTAGACATAATATAATGTTTAGTATTGGGCTTTGTGCAAGATTTCAATTCAATCCTAAACAATCTCATTATAAATTAGTTAAAATAATTTTTAGATACTTAAAAGAAACTGGATTATGGTATCCAAAATCTAAAAATTTTGATTTGATTGTATATGCTGATGTTGAATTTGTAGGAAGTAGAATAGATAGAAAAAGTATCTCTAGAATATGTCAATTTCTAGGTCATGCACTTGTTTCTTGATTTCTTAGAAACAAAATTCTATTGCATTATCTACAATCGAGACTGAATATGTAGCGGTAGGTGCATGTTGTGCACAAGTAATTTAGATGAAGACTACGTTAGAAGATTATGAACTTTACTTGAAAAATATCCATATAAAATATGATAATACTAGTACAATTTGTTTAACAAAGAACCCTATTCAACACTATGACTAAACATATTGATATTAGACATTATTTTATTAGGGATCATGTTAATCATCATGATATATATTTGGATTTTATTGACATAAAATATTAATTTATATATATTTTTACTAAACTATGAAATGAGAAATAATTCGTTTTAATTAGAAGAGAATTAGGCATGTTGAATCTTTTAAATACATAAATTCTTCTCATATGATTTTTTTTTTATTCATTCAAATGAATCATTATCTTAATTTCTCATTGTTTATGTATTCATGACTTATATACCCCATCATCAAATTGATCTCTCATGACTGTCAAGCGGTAGTACCATCCAAGCAAGCAGTGGTACCACAAGAGCCTTGGATCCTAGGCTTTATCAAGTGGTAGTACCGTCCAACGCACGCATTAGTATCGCCAATACCTTGAAAACCTAGGGATTTAAATTTTTGACTTTATTTTTTAAGTCATTTGAGGTCTATAAATACCCCCACCATGCTTGCTTAGTGAAAGCACAAAAACTTATGATTTTAAGTGTATAAACTCTCTTGAAATGTGTTAAATCTCTTCCTCATTGAGTTTAGAAATTATTATAAGAGAAGTGTGAGATCTTCTTGTAAAAGAAATGTGAGAAGGTTATATCATAAACCTGTGAAAAGGAGAAAAAGTTGTAAGAAGGGTAGTTGATCTTCGTCCATTGAAAAAATGATCGATAGTGAAAGCCGATCACCTCAAGGAAAGAAGAATCATGAGTATACATAAGTCGAGATGATCGAACCACTATTACTAATTGATTTAATTGCTAACTATCCTTACTCACATTCTAAGTTAAACGTATTTTTGATATGTATTTTTTGATCGAACTTTCAAATTGGAACTTTATTTCGAAAGCACTAGTTAAAACTTTTAAATTAGAACTTTATTTCCATTGAACTTTCAAATTGCACAACCTTCTCGAGTATTGTATGGAAGATAACGAAGGGAGCTTGGTGTTAGCCCAAGTAATAAAGATGGGACTCTTTATATTAGGTCTAAGATGAAAGAAAAGATCACATTGTAGTGGCAATGGTAGGGTCAGATGAGTTATCCAAACTTTGGCACCAAAGACTATATTTGAAGTTCTGGTATATCAACGGGGAAGCTTTTAGTATTTGAAATCAATAGACATTGGTCTATGTGAGGACTATATTTTCAATATAAAAAAAGGGCTAGTTTCTCAAAAATTTGAAAGTTAGAGTTGGTTTATATAGATGTATGGGGATCATCACAAGAATCATATCTCAGGAAGCTCATTATGCTATGTCACCTTCATTGATGACTTTATCAGAAAGGTATGTTGGGTCCAGCCCATATGTGGGCTTGGACAATTGGGCCTATTGAGCCCAAATCAACAAATGAAAGAAATTAAAAAGAGGAGAGAGAAGGTGAGGAAAATAGATCAGATTGCAGCGTGCAGCGTGCGGCGGAGGAAAGAGGAGAGAGAAATAGAGAGAGAAATATTAGGTTTCTAAGTTTTTTGCTTGACGATCGGTGGCCAAACTGTCACGGACAAACTTCGAAATAGGATGTTTGAGGTAATGCTTATGTATGTCCGTGTCTTTTGGCATGTTCATGCTTTGTACAACATGTAGAGGGGCGGCCGAAGGCTTGATAGTCCCATTTTAGTTGGGTTGGTGGCCTCTTTAGGCTTGTAAATAAATGTTGTGTCATGTGGACACGTGCGAGAGATTTTCGATCTGTAATGGACCATTTTACCCTTTGTTGTGCCACTATTCAGAGCTTGTAAAGTATGTTTGTAATTTGCATTGTTTATGAAGTGTTTTTCGGAGATGTTTGCTTGTGGATCCCGATTGAGGCGTTCTCTCTAACCCGTTCTCTCTTTTGGTGGTCCTAAGGGATAATGAGAGGCTTCGGGGAGGCTGACCTTTGCGGATGGACACGCAAGGGTGCCGCACGACTTAGGCAAAACCAGCTAAGTCCGTGACAGATGGTATCAGAGCGGGACAAGCACTCATAGAAACACTTAGCATGCAAACGTGGGGGACCTAGCGGGGCTGCGTTGAGGGCAGTCAGCACACGTGCGATCGTTTGGGGGAAAACAGGCATGGAGATGTAGGGAAAAGGAGTCGCCTAGAGGAGCGGGCATCCGAGATTGGCATTCAGAGGAATGGCCAACCCTTTGCGCAAGAGGCACCACGAGAACAAGCAAGCTTGGAAGAATGTGGAGCGCACAAAGGTTGAGATGGCTGAGTTTGAGCTACGGCTCAACGTTGACAACCATACTTGATGTGGCTCAAGCCAAGCGAGGAGCTTGGTAAAGGATGAGACTATGCAAGGTGGAATGAGTTGCTCAACGACCAAAAGAGTTATGCAAAGCTCACAGAGGTGAGGGGAATTGCTAACTCGAAGAATTTGGTACTCATGCATGGGCTTGTATGCGGACGATAGAATGTTCGTGGCCATCCCAAGGCGACCGAAACTCGGCGCCATGGAGCATTGAAACTTTCTCTTCGGCATGTGAAGGATACGTTCGTAGGAGGTTGAAGTGTGCAATGAGTTCAGCATATTGCTAGGCCTTGAGTAGTGCAGCGAGGGCTGTATTGACGTGGAGTCGCAATCTAGCAAGTGCGTTTGCAGGAGGCAGATCAATGAACAGTTTGTTCAGCAGATCGGAGTAGTCCAAGGGGATGGTGGTCTCCGAAACGAAGAGAGATGTTGCTCCAATGGTACAGTTATCCAGGAGGGATAAGTCCCGGCTCTCCAGAGGGAGAATCATGTGAGATGAACCTCACAAGTTGAGGAGGAGTACCTCAACAAACAACAACTCCACGAAGCTTGATGGACTGAGCAAGCGGTGAGGAGTCGTTGCATGATCTCGCTTGAGAGAATGCATTGGATACATTGCGAGATCAAGTGGGGGAACGAGCCAAAGTAACTTAAATGAAGGCATACTTGGAGTCGATATGGAGATCGGACTCAAGGGAGAGCTGACCCGTGGAATGGTGGGTGCGAGGGCCACCATCAACTCAATGCAAAAACGAGGAGCGGAGTAACTTGGGTGTAACGTGGCGAAGTACCCAAGCCGCATGAAGGGAGCCAGCATAGAAGTTGGAACATGGAGCAGAGGCACAGTGCTTTTCTTAGACAGAGGTCAAGGACATGAACTCTTGCAGAGGCAAGAGTAGGATCATGTTATTCCATGGGTCCTTCATTCTGATGGAGCGGACTCATCTTGCATGGTGCCGAAGATGAAGGGAGCTTCTGGGCACATGCACCTTATCTCGGAAAAGCATTTGATGGAGGAACTAAGGCGACTCAATTTGCGGAGACGAAGTTAGGCTCAGAAGGCCTTAGCACGGGGCAAGAGGACGCGGAGACGGGTACTCTTGAAGAATATGCCATAGTGTTGCCATTCAAGTTGCCATGAAGGAAGCGGTGCGCAGCGGAGATTGTGCTGGTAGGGGCAGAGGCCCAGGATCCAGACAATGGTGCACAAATTACAGTGAAGTCGGTGGACTTTGGGAGCTACTAGGCGACGGACTGTCCTAGAGCGGTGCTTCATCTAGGTGTGACCCAAGAGTGGGTGGATGAAGATCGATTGTCAAATGAGCGAACAAAATCGAAGGTGGAGGAGACCCTGCGATGTATTGGCAGAGGCCACACATAGAGGGTTCACAATTCGAGTTCATTCCACAAGGATCAGAATGCAATGGAGATGTCACCAGGAGGCGACATGGTGCAGCGGATCGTGGTGGAACAGTTCGTGGTAATGCGATACACGCGACATAGTCTCGGGAGGGACTAGATCATATGGAGGTATGATCAGGAGCTACTGGAAGCTCCACTTCGGTGAACAATACGACGACAAGAAGGGCTATGGATTTAAGGAGTGAAGGCCATAGTACCGCAGAGGCGGGTCTTCCGGGCGTGCATCGAATTTTGCATCGGATAAAAACCTTGGTCATCAACATATGGGGGCTGTGTTCCACTAAGGAAAAAGTTCGAATGCAAGTACCAGTGAGTCACATGGGAGGGACTTGATCATGCAGAGGTATGATCGAAGCAGTTGGAGAGTTGGACTGCTCCAGAGCTTATATTCGCTTAAGGGAGCCCGGTAAGTCAGAGGACAAGGTCGAGTAAGCGAACGTTGCTACCAAGGAAGCTAAGGAGAACAGAAGCGGTGCAAACCCTACAACGTGATGGCAGAAGCCATGCATGAGAGTTACAGTCTGTCTTTCCATCGACTAAACAGACTGCTTGGAGAACACAGAGGTGTTGAAGCAGGGAGTCGAAAGGGGCGAGGAAGCAATGACGAGTCCAGAGGGACTTAGCTACCCAAAGTCAAGCAATCAGTTAGAATGGAGGTGAACTCGGAGGAGTGTCATGGAGACATATCTATTGATTGTGAAAAAAAGGGATGTAGATGCGAGGCGACGGATAGTAGGGCCATGGGCATGGCAGCGCCATGGTACCGCAGAGGCGGGACTTCCGTGAAAGTCATTGATCCCTTGCTCTCATGGAGGGAGAGCGCTTGGTCGTGAAAGGGGCCGAGGAGGTGGAGCATGCAGAGGCAATCTCCAAGTACCGAGACAAGGCTGAAGGGCAGAGGCCGAAGAACTTCGTAAGACCGGTGTCAATGTGCTTCTCATCAAGATAGCCGAAAGTGAAGGACTTCGGGTCATGCAAGAGTGCATAACCAAGGAACGAAGCAGGAAGTACGTGGTACTATACCTTTGCTACTCAGTGGAGTAAGCGGCAGGGTTGATGGAGAAGACGGTACAATCCCAGAGGCGACCAAACCTATGAGAGAATATTACTCCAAGTCGGGGTGAAAACTTCCTGCATTCCAGAAGTTCAATGGCATTGAGAAGGTGAATCACGGTAACTAACTCAACGCAAGGAGTGCAAACACTTCAAGTGCTTCAGAAGTGTGAGCAAAGAGCAGGCGAAGGCTAGTAACCAGCTCAATGCATGGAGTACAACCTCGAGGAGGCGGGTGAAGTCAAGTAACCTTTGCCTTCTCAACTCTTAAGAGAATGGGCGAAACTGAGTACCCCAATTCTCTTATCTATCCAGTAGAGGAGCTTTGCATAAGTTCAAAGACCCTTCGAAGATAATGGAAGACAATAGTTGTCAAATCCTCACCAATGGTGATCAGTGCTATTGAGAGTAGATTGTCCGCTTTATTTCCCAATGAAATGCCAATCGAAAGCGGAAGTGATGCGAACCTACTTGGATGTGACAACTAAGTGAAAGAAGAGTCAATGAGCAAATGTTGTGGAGGAAGGACCCAAAACTTCAGAAGTTTGCGAGACGATGCTCGTTAAAGCTCCAACAAGCATCCACCCAATTCAAGCAGCATGAGGCATTTGAGAGACTAGCGCAGTAAGGATGGTCTTTTCCTTCATCTGGGGGATCCGCAGGAATCAACAAGGATCAACACAACTCAGCCAACCCCACACCAGAGTCAGAGTCATTGGTGAGTTGAAGCAGCATGGCGGATCAAAGGTTCGACTACTCAAAAACAACAACGGAGAGCAGCTAGGAGCCAAGAGGCGCATTGTAGCTAGAGCAAAAGATTGAAGACTCAGCAAATGCGAGGAGTTGCAATGTCGACAAAGGCTTCAACGAGGACGTCGAAGGAATAAGTGGGGGAGAATGTCACGGACAAACTTCGAAACAGGATGTTTGAGGTAATGCTTATGTATGTCCGTGTCTTTTGGCATGTTCATGCCTTGTACAGCATGTAGAGGGGCGGTCGAAGGCTTGATAGTCTCATTTTAGTTGGGTTGGTGGCCTCTTTAGGCTTGTAACTAAATGTTGTGTCATGTGGACACGTGCGAGAGATTTTCGATCTGTAATGGACCACTTTACCCTTTGTTGTGCCACTGTTCAGAGCTTGTAAAGTCTGTTTGTAATTTGCATTGTCTATGAAGTATTTTTCGGAGATGTTTGCTTGTGGATCCCGATTGAGGCGTTCTCTCTAACCCGTTCTCTCTTTTGGTGGTCCTAAGGGACAATGGGAGGCTTCGGGGAGGCTGACCTTTGCGAATGGACACGTAAGGGTGTCGCACGACTTAGGCAAAACCAACTAAGCCCATGACAAAACGTTGTCAGTTTCGACCCAAATTTTATATGAAGAATCCTTGTAGCAAACTCTACAATCCTAATGTGTTGATCTGCAGTTTACCCTCTCTAAGATACTTTCCTATGATATCCACTTTATGAGACCTAGAATTCTCTTTTGAGGAGATCCATCCTATATGATGAAGATATGCTATTCTTGAGCCAAGATCTATGATCTTGATGTTATTCTGATCCTCTAGTTATTCTAGAGAAGACCTATTGTAAACCTATTATCATTATTATTGATAGTGAAAGTTTGAGGTGGACTACGGTCTCGTGGTTTTTCTCACATTGGGTTTTCCACGTTAAAAAGATTTGGTTTTACTGTGTGATGATTTTTGCTCTATTGTTTATGCTGTGCTGGTTGATATTTTCATTTGGATATCAAGTTGATATTTTGATGAGGAACCTAATTTAATACACAAAGAGGGAAAGAATTATTCCGCTTTAACAGGTTTCTTCCCAACAAGTGGTATCAGAGCAACAGGTTGTTTGGTGCTAGTTTTCTTGTGTGATTGAAATGGAGCAGTTAGATGGTATGATTAAATTGAATTCATCAAATTATTCCACTTGGAGGCGTATGATGGAAGATTTGCTTTATTGCAAAGATTTGTATAAGCTCATCAAGGTTAAAGATAAACCTTCTACTATGGACGATGAAGAATGGGAAGTTCAACATAGAAAAGATATTACCTATATTAGAAGATGAATGGATATAAACTTGCATGAGCATTTTTCTGATGAAACCAGAGCTGATGTTGTTTGGCAAATGTTAGAAAACCTCTTTGCGAAAAAGACAGTGGGAAATAGAATTTCTCTCCTCAGAAGGCTTGTAAATTTGAAGTATAAAGATGGTGGTAACATTGTTGAGCACATAAGCCTATTTCAAAGTCTTGTAAACAAGTTAGTTGCTATGAAAATGAATATAGATGATGAGATGTAGGGATTGTTACTTCTCAACTCTTTACCAGAAAGTTGGGAAACATATGTGGTGACTATTTGCAACTCCACGCCAAAGAGAACTCTAACTATTGATATGGTTAAAGATAGTTTGCTAAATGAAGATGCCAGAAGGAAAGAACACGGTGAATCTTCTTCTGGGGCATTTGTTACTGAAAAACAAGAAAGACATGGAAGAAGTCATAGCAGAAATCCACATGGATATAGAGGAAGATCCAAGTCTAGAAGAGATATCAAATGTTTTCACTGTAATAGGCCAGGTCACATGAAGAAAGAGTGTAGGTTTTGGAAGCGAGAATAGAATGAAATGAAGAAAAAAGAAAAAGAGACCAATACAGTTGCTACTGAAGGTAATATCACTATTGTCTGTGATGAAGGTTATGTTAGTCTTGTAGCTCAGGACAGTAATTGGGTAATTGACTCTGGTGCTTCATTTCATGTCACTTCTCATGGTGATTTCTTTAGATCTTACACTACTGGTGAATTTGGTAATGTCAGAATGGGAAACAGTGGTACATCTAAGATTGTGGGTATTGGAGATATTTGCTTGGAGACCAGTATTGGGAGCAAATTGATACTCAAAGATATAAGGCATGTTCCAGATATTCGTCTTAACTTGATATCTACATGTAGATTTGATGATGAGGGTTTTGCACATTATTTTGGTGAAAGCAAATGGAAACTCACTAAAGGTTCTCTGATTGTGGCAAAAGGAAAGAAGATTAACTCTTTTTTTATGTCATGGAAGCTAAGCTACACAAAGGAGAGATTAATGCAATTCAAAAAGGTGAAAGTATAGATCTTTGGTATAAGAGGCTTGGACATATCAGCGAGAAGAGACTTCAAACTCTTGCTAGAAAGCAGTTCTTACCAGAGTTGCAAGGTACATCTCTTAAATCTTGTGATCATTGATTAGCTGGAAAAACACATAGAGTTACATTTCAGACATATCCATCATCTAGAAGATCAGATGTTATTGATTTAGTTCATACTGATGTTTGTACTATGCAAACTAGAACTCTTGGATGTGCTTTTTATTTTGTTACTTTTATTGATGACTATTCTAGAAAAGTGTGGGCTTTTGCTTTGAAATCTAAAGACCATGTACTCGATGCTTTCAAGGAGTTTCATGTCAGTGTTGAAAGAGAAACTGGCAGAAAACTAAAGTGTATTCGATTAGATAATGGTGGCGAGTACAGGGGTCCTTTTGAGAATTATTGTAGGTTTCATGGAATCAGGCTTGAGAAAACAGTTCCTAAAACTCCTCAACAGAACGGTGTGGCAGAAAGGATGAACAGAACCATTGAAGAAAGGATTAGGTGTATGCTTTCTCACGCCAAGTTACCGAAGTCATTTTGGGGGCAGGCAATGAGAATTACAATTGATCTGATAAATCTTTCTCCATCAGTTCCTCTGCAAGGTGATGTTCCAGAGAGAGTATGGAGAGGAAAAGATATATCTTATAATCATTTGAGAGTCTTTGAGTGTAAAGCATTTGTTCATATTCCCAAAGATGAGAGGTCCAAGCTTGATAGTAAAGCAAAAGCATATATCTTCTTAGGATATGGTCATGAAGAGTTTGGTTACAGATTATGGGATCCAGTGAATAAGAAGATTATTAGAAGCAGAGATGTTGTGTTTCTTGAAGACCAATTGTTTGATGATGGTGATAATATTGAGAAGCCAGAAACCTCTGTTTATATTCCTTAGAGTTTGGGTCCAGTTCCTTCACCTATAGTTCATGATGATCATGGGGGAGATGAACAAGAAGATTGTGGTGAGAATACCAGTGATGATACACCTACAGTTGATGATGCTGAACCAGCATCTCCACTACCAGTTGAGATTCCATTGAGAAGATCTACTAGAGAGCGACAACCCTCTACTAGATATCCTCCATATGAGTATGTTATGCTTACAGACGGGGGAGAGCCAGAAACTTACCAAGAAGCTATTCTACATGAGAATAAGAATGAGTGGGTTAAAGTCATGCAAGAAGAGATGAGATCCTTGCTTGAGAACCACACTTATGACTTGGTAAGATTGTCTAAAGAGAAGAAAGCTCTCAAGAACAAGTGGGTTTATAAATTGAAGACTGAAAACAATAGCTCACAACAAAGGTACAAGGCACGACTAGTTGTGAAAGGATTCAGTCAGAAGAAACGTATTGACTTTGAAGAAATATTTTCTCTAGTTGTAAAAATGTCCTCTATCCGAGTTGTTCTTGGTTTAGCTGCCCGCTTGAATTTAGAAGTTGAACAACTTGATGTAAAAACAATATTTCTTCATGGTGACTTAGAAGAAGAAATTTACATGGAGCAACCAAAAGGTTTCAAAGTCAAGGGAAAAGAAAATATGGTGTGTAAGCTTAGGAAAAGCTTATATGGACTCAAACAGGCACCTAGACAATGGTATAAGAAGTTTGATTCCTTTATGATGAGCCAAGGGTATGATAGAACCACATCTGATCATTGTGTGTTTATGAAGAAATTTTCAAATGATGATTTTATTATTTTACTGCTATATGTTGATGATATGTTGATTGTTGGCCATGATGTTGGAAAAATTGGAAAGCTTAAAAGAGAGCTAAGTAAGTCTTTTGCCATGAAAGACTTAGGATCGGTGAAACAAATACTTGGCATGAAGATTCTTCGTGATAGGAAGAAAAGAAAGATTTGGCTATCTCAGGAGACTTACATTGAAAAGGTTCTTGAAAGATTCAATATGAGTAAAGCCAAAGCAGTTTGTTCTCCACTTACAGGTCATTTCAAGCTGAGTTTGAAACAATGTCCTACAAGTGAGAAAGAAAAAGAAGAAATGTCCAGAGTGCCTTACTCATCTGCAGTAGGCAGTTTGATGTATGCTATGGTTTGTACTAGGCCAGATATAGCTCATGCAGTTGGAGTTGTCAGCCGATTTCTCTCTAATCCTGGAAAGGAACATTGGGCAGCAGTGAAATGGATATTGATATCTAAGAGGTACTTCCAGGTTGTGTTTATGTTTTGATAGTGATGAACCTGTGTTAGAAGGCTACACAGATGTAGACATGGTAGGTGATACTGATTCCAGGAAGTCCACTTCGGGATTCTTGATAACATTTGTAGGAGGAGCAGTCTCTTGGCAGTCAAAGTTACAGAAGTGTGTTGCTCTATCAACCACAGAAGCAGAATATATAGCAATTACTGAAGCCTACAAGGAAGCTTTATGGATGAAAACGTTTCTACAAAAATTGGGCTTGAAACAGGAAAGATATACTATTTACTGTGATAGTCAGAGTGTCATTCACCTCTCCAAGAATTCAACATACCATTCTAGATCCAAGCATATTGATGTGAGATATCATTGGATTCGTGATGTGCTTGAGTTGAAAGAATTACAGTTGGAAAAGGTGCATACTAATGATAATGGTTCGGATATGTTGACAAAGTCTTTGCCTAAGGAGAAGCTTGAAGCATGTAGGCGAAGAACGGGCTTGGTACAACCTACCATATGAGCTGGAGGGGGAGAATTGTTGGGTCCAGCCCATATGTGGGCTTGGATAATTGGGCCTATTGAGCCCAAATCAGCAAATGAAAGAAATTAAAAAGAGGAGAGAGAAGGTGAGGAAAATAGATCAGATTGCAGCGTGCAGCGTGCGGCGTGCATAGGAAAGAGGAGAGAGAAAGATTAGGTTGACGATCGGTGGCCAAACGTTGTTAGTTTCGACCCAAATTTTATATGGAGAATCCTTGCAGCAAACTCTACAATCCTAACGGTGTTGATCTGCAGTTTACCCTCTCTAAGGTACTTTCCTGTGATATCCACTTTGTGAGACCTAGAATTCTCTTTTGAGGAGATCCATCCTATATGATGAAGATATGCTATTCTTGAGCCAACATCTATGATCTTGATGTTATTCTGATCCTCTAGTTATTCTAGAGAAGACCTACTGTAAATCTGTTATCATTATTATTGATAGTGAAAGTTTGAGGTGGACTACGGTCCCATGGTTTTTCCCACATTGGGTTTTCCACGTTAAAAAGATTTGGTCTTACTGTATGATGATTTTTGCTCTATTGTTTATGCTGTGCTGGTTGATATTTTCATTTGGATATCAAGTTGGTATTTTGATGAGGAACCTATTTTAATATACAAAGAGGGAAAGAATTATTCCGCTTTAACATGTTTCTTCCCAACAAGGTATTAGTTTATTTTTTGAAAAAAAAAATATATATAGAGTTTATGTTGTTTTCAAGAAATTGAAAATGCTAATAGAGTGTGAAACAAGTTTGGAGGGTAAAGCGACTCAAGTTTGACAAAGGAGGAAAGTATAGAGATCATAGGCTTAAAGAAATTTATGCAACTAGTGGAGTTAAACTGGAAATAACTATTCCTAGAAAACCCAACAAAATGGAATAGCAGAGTGCATAACAAAACTTCGAATGAATGTGCCAGAAGCATGAGAATAGATGTAGGCTTACCAAAGATGTTTTGGGCTGAAGTTGTCAGTACAACAACTTACCTTGTCAATCATGGACCCATAGTTTCTCTAGGTGAAAGATTATCAAAGGAAGTTTGGAGTGGCAAGTAGGTAAACATTTCATATGTAAGAGTGTTAGGTTGTATTTTTTATGTGCATATTGATTCATTTGAAAGAAGCAAGCTTGACCTAAAGTCTAGAAAATGTGCTTTTATTAGCTATGACACTGATGAGTTTGGCTATCAGTTTTGGGACTATGAAAATCGACAAATCATCCGAAGCAGGGATGACATATTTAATAATAAGGCAATATACAAGAACAGATTATATGCAGAAGCTACCAACACTAATGCCAAACCTAACATAAAAAAAATGAATATATTAAGTTTGGGGAGATCTTTGAAAAGAAAGTACAGTTAGAGGATCGATAGAGTCCTATGGGTGAAGTTCCCTAAGAAAAATCATGCATTCCAATACTAGAAGTACTAGTATTAAGGTGTTCCTCAAGAATTTCTATACTAGTATAACATTATTCACCTTCTTTGTATTATTTGTTATTGACTAATAACGGTGAAATGATGAAGTAATTCAGGTTATAGATTCAATCAAATGGGACTTTGCCATGAAAGATTAGATGGACTCATGTCGAACTAGATGTGGGAGTTGGCTGAACTATCTATAAGAAAAAAAAGCTTTGCATAACAAGTGGGTTCATAGGATTAAAATGAACATGGTGGAAGCAAACATTACAAAACAAGGTTAGTGGTAGAAGGATTTCAATAGAAATAAGATATCAATTACACTATGATATTCTCTCCCTTAGTGAAGTTAACAACTATCATATTAGTGTTGAAAATTATAGCCATAGAGAATTTACATCTTAAATAATTAAATGTAAAGATAATATTATTTTATAGTGATTTGGAGGAAGAAATTTATATAAAACAACCATAAGACTTCATGATTGCAGGCAAAGAAAGCATAGTGTGTAAGCTAAGGAAGAGTTAGCATGGGCTGAAACCAGCTCAGAGATAATAGTTTAAGAAGCTTGATAGCTTCATGAGTAGTAGCAATTTTATAGAATATCAACCATATCATTATTACTATATTAAGTGGTTTGATAATAACTTCATTATTCTACTTTTATATGTAGATGATATGCTCATTACAAGTGTGACATATAAGAGATAAATAATTTAAAGTGAGAATTATCAAAAACTTTTGTAATGACAATCTAGGAGTTGCCAAGCATATTTTTGGAGTAGGATTACTAAAGACAGGGAAGCAAGGACTTTGGTACCTTTAGGTGCCCACTTCAAACTTTTAAAAGAATAATCTTTTAAGACCGAGAAGAAATGAGGATATGTGTAGAAAGTTATCTGTATCTTGGTTATTAGAAGTTTGATGTATGATATGGTTTATACCTGATCAAACATTGCACAGCGACTAGTGAGTAAATATATGAATAACCCTAGCAAGATAAAAGTCATCAAAAACTTAGATATCTATAAGGTACCATACATATGACAAATTTTAGAAGTGGAGAATTGATATTAGAAGGTTTTGTTGATAAAGACTTAGTTGGAAACATCGACAATAAAAAGAGCACTACAAGGTATGTATATACTCTTGAGGGTACAACAACGGGCATCTCAACTGTAGAAAATTGTTGCTCTCAAAGCTAGTAAGAAGATGGTTTGGCTTCAATGTTTCTGGGAAGAACTTGATAAGAAATAAAAGGAAAGTGTCATATATTTAGATAGCTAGAGTATAGCTCAATTAACAAACAATTTGTCTTTCCCATGCTAGAATAAAGCATATCCAAATGAAGCATTTGGACACTGCTAGAAGACAAAGCCCTTAAGCTTGAGAAGATTTAAGAAAATCAAAACTCTACTGATACGCTAATCAAGACACTGACCATTAATAAACTGAAGTTATGTTAAACTTTGGTTGGCCGACACAAGTAAGAGAAATGTTGAGCTGCTGTATTGATCAAGTGTCAAGGCGTGACTGAAATCAATTTTCAAATGGGAGATTGTCAAAAGTCATCTTTGACTTAGCAAAAGTGTTATTAACAGCCATCTTTTGACTTTGGTAAATGAGGTTATAACTATTTTTTTGATTTATGGCTATAAATTAAGGGCTGTTAATAACTAGTTAGGACTGTTTAGATTAGTAGATTATATATGATTTTCTTTTCTTACTGTACACACACTATAAATAGAAAAGATCTCTCTTATTAAGTGTGCGTGGAGTATAAGCCGAAGTAGTTGAGAGTTAGAGATTGATGAGGACTAAGTGGCTTTTCATATTTGTAATTTTTTTTATCTATAGCGAAGATCTACGACGACTTGGATGTAGTTTAGTTTGTGTGAATCATATAAATCTCTATTTATTAATATTTTATTCTTTCTAGCTTCTTTGAATATAGTATTACGAGATTTGTTTTTCTCCTAACAATAAGAATTCTTCGTTTTATTTTACACCATGTCTCCTCAACTCAAACCTTCTACCAGCAAAAACTTAGTTCCTTGCTTTAACTAGTAATCATGGTGTAAATTTTTGGATTGTAATTAGGTTTCCAACAATGGAAGTACTTGAGATAATCATGAGTTTAGCTCAAGATGAATTCGAGACATACTGAGCTCTATCATAATTCAGCTTAAACAAATCTAATCGGCCTCGTTATATCGAAATTTTGAAGATGCTTGAACGTGCTAGAATTGCACTTTTCTAGACCAGACACTATTTAAACGAAGTGAGTATTAGCAACGACAAGCACACATCAAATCAATTTGTCCAAAATGCAACAACAATGTGTAGTTCTATAAGAACAAGATTTTTGCTGTAGGGCTCATGACTTGCTTCTAGTTTGCACATAATTCATAGTATTTTCGACATATAAAAAATTATCATCCCTTGTTTTAGTTTCTCCGACATTTGCTTATGTCGACACAAACATAATCTACACAATTTTGAACCATGGTAAGGTTCCAAAGGATAGTATTTTTCAGTGACTTATAATCGCTTATTACATGCATTATAGCAAATGCATATTAGTCATTTAACAGCATCGAGATAAAAGAAGATATATTGGAGCACTAAAGATTTATTACTACACTAGCCAAAAAAAATGTATCATATAATCCATGGGTTTTAGATGCATATAGGAACCCAAATGACATGCTTTGCACAAAAAGACAGATCCATTCTAAAGTTCTATTCAGACAGTTTAAATGCTATCTGCACCAAATCAAAATGATTCATGTGAATAACATGAATCACATCATTTAATTAGGATTGCCGCTTTCACCATCTGATATTGTGGAGGGTTTTTAGTGACTTTCTACCATGATTGCTATTAATTTCCAGCAGACCATGTATAAGCATATATAGTGTTTATGTCATTGGTTACATATCTTTGACTTTGTTAGAGATAGCACAAGCCAATAACGTGAACAAATTTTGTTGCAGACTTGAATTTCCCATACATATACAGATCCTATGTGAAAACAAAAAAAACAAATGGAAGATGTAAAACTTAAGCATGTATTCATGTGACTTTTCGTTTCTCTAATCACTAGCTTCAGGCATATCATAAGAAAAACATGTAGCCCTACAGAATCAACTTCCTGACATGCATGAAGTATGTGCTTCTAATGTCATACCTTTCAATTATTAATATTATTTGACCATACTATTTCTACACTAGAATGAACAAAGAATTAAATGGTGGCATTAGTCTCATGTACTTGTAGAGTAATATAACTTCTCCAGTCTTCGGCTGCGACATTTTTGGTTGTGATTATTTTCCCAATCTTTACACAAGTGCCAATGTTTCTCTTGGGCATCTACATGTACAAGGCATCTGTTCCAATAATGCCATCTTACTATTGGTTTCTTGCAATCTTTCTGGCTTGTACTACCATGTAAATTTAATTTGTCCGTATGTTAATTTATATTGTTGTTGTCAAAGGTAACACAATGAACCTGTTGCACTCCATAGTAAAGAAATCGTACAGAAGTTCGTACGATAATCGAGTAAAAACTTTACTATTTTTATTAATAGGAAGGAAGGCATAAATTGGCCTCCTTCCGCTACTGTAAGGCAAATTTGGAGACCATAAATATGTGAGAATCTAGAGATGTTGAGATTGAAAGCTCGACATGTCTCCAGAGAAGAAGTGCAGTTCTGGGTAAAAGAGAAGGTCTATATTTTAGGATGATCAAAGTGGGAGGATGAAGAAATGTGAAGCTGCATTGGAAGATATATATATATATAGCAACCCTCAGATTCTGAAACCTATTGAAGAGGGGGAAACGGTCGGAAAGGACGACGAACTTGGGGTCAGCCGTTGCTACGCACAAAGCAGCGATCAAGAGTAGATTTATGCGGCTTTTTGTTTCATGCTGTGGCTTATTAATCATCAAGAAACCCATGAACTCGACAAGGAAAAGGCTTAAATACGCATCAAAGGTGAAGAGAGAGTGGGGATCGGTGATTAGGTTAACGGCACCTGGAACTGGAGAACTCGTAGAGCTTCCCCCGGGGAGAGAAGACGATGAGTCCGACCTCGGCGTCGCACAGCACCGATAGCTCGAAGGCCTTCTTCAGCAGCCCGTTCCTCCGCTTGGAGAATGTCACCTGCCGGCTCGTCGCGTTCTCTATCCGCTTCATCTCCGTCTTACCCCTCACCATGACGATGGTCGGCGATTCTCCTCCTCCCTCTCCCCCCTCTCACTAAAACATGGATCGATGTCAGCGATCTTAAAGGACAAAAAGGGATAACATCTACCGGATCTCACAAGATATGGCAAGATCAAGAGCAAGACCTTCTTTTTGTTCTCAGGGGGGAAATAATGGCCGACTGGGAACGACAAGGTCCACCTCTTTCTCTTCCCTACGACGACCCTAGAAAAAGAAGAAGAATACAAGCAGTTGGATGATGGACCCAGAAAAACACCATCCGCCGTCCTTTTGTTTGGACCTCATTAAAGTAAATATGAGGAAGAAAATTTGGAACCAAAACAAGGAAAGGATCTATTGAAGCCACGTCTTTCTTTTTGTGGGAATCGGCAGTAATTGGAGTAAATTATTTGGGGAAAGAGCTCAGATTCCCAACTTAGCGTCGACCGAGGTTGTCAGTTCCGTCGCCCATGATTTGCTGTTTCTGTTGCTGTCTCGGTGGCGTCCCAAAGACCAAACATGAGAGATTCTGTTTTATTAGTTATCGGCTAGGGGCTCCGCTGGGCTGCTATCTTTATACGTTCGTTTCGTGTTGGGTGGCTAGATCGAGACACAGGATCTGCACCCGTGTCGGCCTGGCAAGGGACCACACCTAGCTGATGGCTTTCGAGAGGGTTGGACAGCAAACACCGACTCACTGCTTGCGAACCGCGCGGGGTCCACAAGAAACATGCGCGATCCGCATCTTCACAGGACCAGAAACCTGTTCCCGACACGGGTCGAGACAGGAAAACTCACCTCGTCGGCCGTCCACCGTACGCTACCGTACATCACGCGGCTCATGATGCCGCCACGTAAGCAGTGCGAAGAGGGTCTCGCGATCGTCGCCCGGCTCAGGACGGCACAAAAGGCCGTGTCGCTCGTCACGTGTCTCCGCTGTCCTCCCCCCGTCCGTCCTCCGTCCGTCCAAGTCTTCAACCCTCAGCTCGTAAATGCTCGGCTCAGATCTCAGTGCTTTTCTCGTTCTAATTCCTTTCCACTGTTCTCTTGGGCGATATCGGTGGTGGTGATGGCCGGGCATTTGCCATTTAGATGGTGAGTTTAGGTTGTTCAGCTTTCCCTTAAAGCAGCTGTCAGCTCGCACAGTACGCTCCACTGCTACGCTTGGATCCCCACAGCCACTATTTCGGGCCTGCAGCCGGTGGAACTTAGGGTGGGAAAGGATGGGGGCCGGGACGGCTTCGTCATTTCTTGGAAGCAAACGTCTCAGAAGACGATGTCTCGGCTCTCAAAAGTCGCTGGTGATGGGTGAAGAAGCTATGAGACTACCAAGTGGGTATGTGACTAGCTTTCTGTTGAAAGGAAATGCGCGCAAAGAAATAATTGGGCAGGCAGAACCCAGTATACAATTTTGTTTTGCCTGCGGAAGCCTTGTGGGTCTATTAAAGCGTGCATTTAAAATGGCATGCCTACGACCAACTTTATTGGTACGTGAGTTAACGGTAACGATGGGGAGTTCTGCAACCATGAAGGGGTGAATCACCCATGAAAAGTATTTCTTCTTTTCGATGGAATCACACCTAAAAATTTTGAAGGTTATGTTCAGGGGTGAATCACCCATATTACAGGGAGCGAAGTAGTATAAGCTATGTTTTGCCTTTTTTTTAATAAGTAAAACATAAATTATTTATTCAACTTAAAATATGTCAAGTAACATGTTTGAATAAAAGTTTGTAGGAAGATAACAACCCTATTCTAGGAGAACTTCTACGAGCACCAAGTTGATTAATATGTGAGCTTTTCTATTGATCCAAATGACTTAATAGCCTTTCTGAATAATTCTCGAGAGATAATAAAAAATAACTATTCAACAATACTAGGAGAGAAAATCTAGAAAAAATTTCATCGATAACAATAATGAATCTAGTAGTGATTACAATAATATAACCTATACTAGCCAACTTGGAGGAAAGATTGAAAGACCCATCACTATTTAGCACAGTAACTATGATGGTTAGTTTTTATTTGGGCACCAAAAGGCAAAAGGTCTCCTCAAACTTATGTTAAATAATGTAACCATTAGATACAATAAGAGCACGACACCAAGTTGATTGCAATATGGAATGACGGGTGCAAAATAATCTATTTTGATTGATCCAAAAATCCATAAAAGGGAAAGGGAGCCGTACTTGGCAATAAGGAAATAGGAAAAATTCACTTGATAAGCTTAACAACTTTGAATTCATGAATACCCAAACCTCCGTTACTCTTTAAAAAAAGTGATGCAATATTATGAGAGTTATTTATATTCCAAAAGAATTTATAAGTGATTTTCTTGATTCTACAAATAAATTTGTGGAGACTCCCATAAGCACATGTGTAAGAATAGCATTAGCAACAGAATTTACAAGAATTCTTCCTAGGATATTTATCGTAGGATATCATGCATTTTTGTCGTCCCTGAATTATTCCTGGGATATTTATCAATAAGATTGTCATCATCTATCATAGATTCTGATTGGGTTAATAAAAACCCAAAATATTTTAGGATCCAACTCGCCTCCTTAATTTCAAATAAACTATATAGTTTGTGGGATATAGTTTTTAGAGAAAAGGATTTCAAATTTTGATTTATTGATGTTAAGTTTAGAAAATAAGAAAAATAAATTCAACACTATGTGTTGAGAATAAAATTTTTGATTCATGCAGAAAGAAAGGAGAATAATATTAGCAAATCTTAAATAAAAAAATTTCAGCAAATATTAAATAAAAAATTTTGATCCCTTCAATGTTAAAAAGAGTGAGTATATTTTTGAAGGTTAGATGGTTTAGCAAGGAATAGAAAACTTTCAAGACAAGGATGAAAAGATAAGGGGAGATCTAATCCCCTTGTCTAATCCCAAAACCTTTAAAATAAGGATGAAAAGATAAGGGGAGATATGATCCTTTGTCTAACCCTCCTATTGTTACGAAACCAAGTAGAGAAATTTTCATTAATTAAACATGTAAAATTTGCAAAGGAAACACATGCCATAATCATAAAAGAAAATGATGAGAAAATGTTTAGACAAATAAGGTTATCATTTAAAGCTACCTAAGACATATCGAGACAAAAGCCTTGTTTATGTCAAACTTATTGAGGATTGGAGGGGGTTAAATTTGGATCTAAACATAAAGTGAGCTAATTGGTTAACAATGAGAATATTATCATGGATGGCTTGTTTTTCTTGGGAATAAAGACTAAATAGGTTTTAGTCTAACTTTTGAAGGAGATGAGAGGGCGCATGAAAGGCATTCAAAGTATCTAAGATAGAATCTTTAAAGCAAGGCCAATAGGATTTCCCTCGGATTTTCCTCAATTTCCTCGTATAGTTGGGGAAATCTTATTTGCTATCATGCTCCCATAAGATAGTGCTTCTGTCAAGGATACCAATCTTGGATCGATGTAAAGCAAACAGTTTACGAGCGAGAGGCTTCGTGAGTAGGGCAAGAGCAGATCGCTGCTACTGCTGCTGTTGATGTTGCTACGACTACGACGACGACGACTGCAGTAGATGAGAAAACTGTAACAATGGAGAAAACTATAGCAATGCTGTAGCAAAGGAAGAAGCCGTGGTAAAGGAGAAAGCTACGGCGATACTATAGCAGGGGAGGAAGTTGTAGTGATGCTACAGCAAGGGAGGAAGTTGCAGTGATGCTACAGCAGGGGAGAAAGCTGTAGTAGAGGAGGTAGCTATAGTAAAGGAGAAAGCTGTAACAGAGGAGGAAGCTGCAGCGATGCTACAGTAGAAGAGGAAGCTATAGTAGAGGATGAAGCTACAACGATGTTATAACAGAAGAGAAAGCTATAATGATTTGGTGAAGAAACCTGCAACGATTTGCTCTTAGCAGGAGCTGAGGATCGATAGTTAACAGTGAGGCAACGGGTTGCGATTGATGCAGATCACAGCCTGATGAAGACGATACTACGGCGACGAACAACCTGAGCCTAGGGTCGATGCAAGCAGCACCAGTGAAGAAGAAGGCCACATGGAGGAGAAGAGGGAAGGAGCGAGCAGGAGTTGGAGAGGGATCCAATGCCAAGGGCAAGCATTCGGCCGCACCAAAATAGGCCCTCATTGTTGTGGCCGCACTTGATGGCGACGTTGGGTGTGATCACGACAGCGGCTGGGGTAGCAGCGAAGGCATCACACACCGACCGTACAACGGATGAAGAGGGGAGTCCAACGGGAAAGTAAGTCCGGTGAGAAAGAGTTCCCCCTTTCTCTGCTCTGCAGAGGTAAGGGATATGATGAATAGAAGATAATAATAACTATTGAAAAAGCTTGAATGCATTAACATGTTCCTCTCCTATTTATAGGAGGGAGGATTTCCGAATAGAGGATTTCTCGGTATTAAGATCAAACACGGATGAGGAAAGAAAAGAAGATTTTCCAACCTTACAACTAAACTCATTCGTCAAAGAAACTTCTAACCTAACTTAATGGGAAAGCGTACTGCCTAACTTTGTGAGTCAAAACTGATGTTTTCATTATTGACCGGGTTGACGTATAATTGGGTATTAGAGACAGAAGTCTAAAAAAGTAGCTCAACCAGTCTCGCTGTTTGCTCTTGATTTCTAAGTATGTCCATAGTAGTTCCATACTTCCCTAGAGGAGCGAGGTGGAGAGGTGTTTACTGGCGCATTGACTCATTGCCTCTCACAATTCCAAGATAATATAAAAATGCTAAGCAGAAGTAGAGGATCTATTCTCTTGGCATGAAGCCGTGGCATGAACAGTAGCATTAGGAAGAGTTACTGTTTTTTCTTCGTTTTCTGGTGTGTATAAGAGCAGTGAGGTGGGGCAGAGAAGTAATCTGTGGAGGTTTCTAGCGAGCTTTGGGGCACTCTTCCTCGTAAAATCTCATCGATTCAGGGTCATCATCATCATCATCGTCATCAGGCAGAGAACTTCCCTCAATTTGTAGCAGCATCAGCGGCTTGCTAAAAGCCTCCGCAACATTGGCTACCAAAGTTTCATGAGGTGAAAGAGCTCCTTCTGGAATGGATGGTGAAGAAGATTGCAGCTATGGAGGATCGGGTTGAGCAGAGAAAGGAAAGGAGTTGAGAGGCTTTAGGAACCGTCGGCCACCATGAGATGCACAGGACCCGATAGTGAGGAAGAGGGTGTGTGAGTAAGATGGAATGATTGCCACATGATTGCCCGAAGAGGTAAGAAGATTAAAATCGTCACGAGAGTTATTGCTTGGAGTGGATTGGGGAGGTTGAAAAGGTTGATTTAATGTTGTGATAGATGCTGCAGGATTGGAAGGGGTAGCGAAACTTAAAAGTCTTTTGGATTGGAATAATAGGGAAGATTCTATTGGAATTGATTGCATGTGAGAGTCGGATTGATTGGACTGCGGTGAAGAGGAAGGGTTAGAGGAAAAAGGAAATGACGTGTTTTGGGAATTGAAATAGAAATCGCAGAAGATGGCGATCGAAGCGCTTAGAATAAATAGGAAGGGACATGCTGTGACGAGGAAATTTGGGTGGTGCTGTGGGTTGGAGGAACGTGGGACCGAAGAAGGATTGGGTTATCAGAAGTGGAGCGGTTGAGTTGGATCCTAGTTTGTCGCTGAACTCGGATCCAAGGTTCTTTGTAGGGGTCATCTGGGACAAGAGAGTAGAAGAGGAAGCTCCAATATAAATTATGAAAAATACAACAGTTTTAGAGGGAGATTACAAGAGACGATGGCCATTTTTATGCTCAATAAGGTCATAGTGAAAATAAAAGTTGGACAAATTCTCAAAGGGAATTTGTTGGTATCAACTTTGAGCCAAATACCTTGTGGGAGTGGATTGCTAAAAGTCCATTCGAATACACACGTGAGCAAACTTTGTTCGAGTAGGGGATCAAATGATGTCATAAATTTTGAAAAAGATGTGATTTGAAGTAAAATTTTTGCGTATAAAAACTCAATAGGTAGGTAGACTTGAAAATTGAACCCAAGTGGGTGCAATAGTAATATTTTCTGAGTAGTTGAAAATCCTCGTTCAATGAGAGAAAAAAAAGGAACATTCGAGAAACAACATTGACTAAGAGAATTAGGAATTCAAAAAGTCAAATTATATCTATTGGGTTTGACCTATGTGAGGAGGCTAATTATGGAAGATTCTTTTACTGTGTATCTATCTTCTGCTACTTTTCTGGCATGTAATTACTTGATGAAATAAAATTTTAATATTTTTGAAAAAAATTATATTAAAATATTTAATTCCAATTAAACAAAAGTTGATGAAAATATCAAAATGTGGATGAAATTATTGTCAATTTGACTTATTAGAGATATTTGTTCATTATTTAAAATCAAAAGCATAAAACTTTTCATTAAACATCAAGTATATCATGATAATTTGAGTCATAATATAATATTATCATGTATAGCAAAGTTAAAAATATTTATGAAAATATATTTTTTTGTTTTGTTAATTTTTTACCGTTATGCTAAATAAACAAGATGAATTTTAATAATCAATTATATAATGAATGGAGCGAAGTAAAAAGTCAAACTTAGTCAAAATCTAATAAGAAAAAATTGATATTATATTAAAATATCTTAAATATTAGTTTTTCCACATTACAACAACTTAAATTTCAAGATGAGCATATTCTAATAAACTAAGATTATTTAACCATGGGCAAATCATAAGGTATTGACAATTTTTTTTTATAAGAATGTTTTGACTTTATACGTACTAGTAACTTAAAATGAGAATTTATTCATTTAACTGGCAAATAAGTTATTCATCATCAAAACATAGGTGCTAATAATATAATTATACTTTAATAGAGTGAGTGTTATGTACATTCGTTTGTATTTGTGAAGGAAATTAAAAATCTACCCATATTACAAGAAATTCACATTTATAATAATAAACTATATAATTGAATTATATCGATAAAAATATCCATCTTGTTGGAAAATTTATGCAATATAATGATTTCATATGGTAATAGTGATGTCAAAACTTCTTTTCTTGTAAACTTGGATGTTTCTATTTCTAGAAATAGAAAGAGAGCACTCTTTGATATAATAATACTTATCATGGACAATCTTTAATTGCTCAAAGTTGATATTTAGAATTTAATTTGGGATATTTTTCTTCAAGTTGACATCTAATCATATCAATTTTATTGATAGTATTAGAGACTTTTATTTTATTATTTTTTATTTATCACATAGTAAGATAATAATAATGCATAATGTATTATAATTTATTTTTTATGATATTAAAAAAATTAGCTCAAAGGAGATGCAAGGTGTACTGGATTATAAAGAGGAGGTATGATTAAATGTTTAATATCAACATATCTCTAACTATAGTCTCTTTGATAACAATGGCTAAAAAAATAAAATAAAATTCATGTTAGTAAAATATTTTGAAACAATATCTAAATTTTAACAATCATATGATACTATCTAAATTATTGAATAATATAGCAAAATTAGTATTAAAAAAAAGCTTTCTATATGGCATTAAAAGAACTAGGCAACATTTCACAAACCAATTACTTATATAGTCCGTGAACTTGGTGTTATTAATCATAAGTTTTAATATCAAAACTACCATAATGCTTGATCATATATTATTCCAAATATCATAAGCAAGTGAATAATAATTATTACTAATATAATATTTTAGCCAACTATTTTAATTATCAAGATGATATTGGAGCTATCTCTTCAGATGCTACTGTAAAAACTTATATTATCATTAAGAGAAGGAATATCGTTAGGCTAAGAAGTTACATTTGAAACATGATGGATTAACACTTGATTCTTCGTAGAAAAAATAAATTTTATTGTAACAATTAAGGTGATAAAGTAAATTTTATTTAGAAAGAAAAGAATGAAAAATCATGTTTTACTCATGACTTATGATAATTTGAAAGAAAATTAGTTTATGACATGGTATCTAGATATAGGAGCTTTATGTCACATATGTGGCATCAAAGAATTATTTTCTGAAATAGATATAAATTATTTCAATAACATTACATTTAGTGATTTATATCAAAGACCAATAAAAGTCAAAGGTAAAATTTTTCTTAGACTTAATAATGGCAAAAAATTATGTATTTTAGATATTTATTATATTACTAATATGAAAAATAATATTATAAACTTGAGGTAATTACTTGAAAAAGGTTATAATATTGAGATAAAAGATATGGCTCTTTTAATTTGTGATAAAAATAAAATATTAATCTCACATGTGAAAATGACAATGAATCTTATATTTCCTCTATATTATACATTTTTTATTAGTCAAATTGTTTTAAAACTGAGGGGACAATTCTTCATTATGACATCTTAGATATACTTACTTAAATTTTAAGGTTTTAAAACTTCTAGATAAGTATAATATGGGGAAAGGATCATAAAAAAATTAATCATCCATCAAAATTATATGAAGTGTATATCATGGGCAAGTAAGAAAGGAAGTCTTTTAATTTAAAAAAACTAAAAAGAGCATGACATCAACTTGATCCGGTGCACTTAAATGTTTGTGACCATATTAGTCCAATATCACTTAGATGAAGTAAGTATCTTCATTATCTTTATTGATGATTATAGTAGTAAAACTTGATTTTATATGTTAAAGAAAAAGATAAAAATTTTGAGCAAAATCAAAGAATTTAAGAATATGATTAAAAGATAAAGTGGTTGTAAAATTAAATATTTAAGAACACATAAGAGTGGGGAATATATATCAAATAAATTTAAAATTTTTTATAGATATAATAAAATTTTATATCAATTCATCATGACATATACACCTCAGTAAAATAGTATCTAAAAAAAAAGGACTATACTTAATATGATTTGATGTATATTAAAGTAAAGAAGAATCCCTAAATAATTTTGGAGAGATGCTATTGCTTATGTAGTTTATTTAATTAATAGGTTTCTGACAAAGTGAATTAGTACACTAGAAGAAGTATGGAGCTTATAGAAACCAAAAGTTAATTATTTGAGAATTTTTGGAAGTATTGCATTTGCGAAGATACCAGAAGAAAAGAGAATAAAACATAAATATAAAAGTCAAAAATACATTTTATCAGGTTATACTTAGAATTTTAGTGGTTACAAACTCTATAATTCATTACAAATAAAGTTGTAATGTTGAGAGATATTGAGTTTGATGAATAATATATTTAAAACTTAAAAAATGATGAGCAACATAAGAAAGCTACAGAAGAGAATGATATAATACAAGCAAGTACCGAAGAATCTTTGTTTAAATCATTAACTAGATCAATTATGTCATATGGTTTAAAAAGTTTGATTATAAGACGGATAAGAACGATTCAGGAGCTATATGATATGACTCGAAGGATTGATTACTTTTAATGATGAGCTTTCTTTATTTTATCTTTTTATAAAATATGATCTATTAACCTTCCAAGAAGTTAATAAGGAGAAAAATGATGATAAGCTATAAATGAGAAAATTCGTGTTATTAATAATAATGATACATGGGAGCTTACTACACTTCCAGAAGGCCACTAAGAGATTGATAATAAGTGGATCTTCAAAATAAAAAAAAATACACAAGTAGAGGTGGAGAAATACAAAAACCAATTAGTTACAAAGAAAGACAAATAATAATATACGATCAACTATGAAAAAGTATTCACATCAGTTACTCAACTAGAGATAATAAGATTATTTATCTCCCTAGCAACACAAATGAATTAAAAAAAATTATAAATAAATATTAAATTAATATTTCTTAATAGATTTCTTGAAGAAGAGATATATATTCAATAACCTCCTAGTTTTTTATTATTTATGAATAAGAAGATAAAATATACAAGAGCTCTTTATGAGCTTAAACAAATACTATGAGCAAGAAATTCTCGAATATATGCTTATTTTATTCAAAATAAATTTTATTAAATATCCACATTAACATACCCTTTATAGAAATTTAATTGTGATGGAGATATCCTATTTATATGCCTACATGTGGATGATTAAATTTTTATAACCAATAGTATCTTCATGATTAAATATTTTAAACACTCTACAAAGAAAGAGATTGAGATGACCGAGTTTAGCCTAATGACTTATTTCTTCGGTATCAAAGTTATATAAGATAATAAAAGAATTTTTATCTTATAAAAAAATTATACAAAGGAGATCCTAAAGAAATTTTTCATGAAAGATTATCACCTTATTGGTATACTTATGGAATATGACACCACGTTGATTAAGAAAGGTAAAGGTAAATCAATTAATCCAACTTATTATAAAAATCTAGTTCGATATTTAAGATATTTAAGTACTCAACCTGATATACTATTTAGAATGGGTTTAATAAGTAGATATATGAAAGCTCATAAGACATCTTACTTAAAGGCCACTAGAAGAATTTTATGATATATTAAAAGGACATTTGACTATGGCATATTCTATTCATCATCTAAAAGATTGAAGCTTATTAAATATAGTGACAATGATTGAGCTGGAAGCTACGATCAGAAGAGTACAATCGAATTTGTATTTCATCTTGACCTATCAAGTTGTGCAAGAAAAATATATAATAACATCTTATTGTATTTGTCATGGACTACGGCTAAGAAGACTACTCAACTATTATCTTAGCCAAGGATGCAGTCTACCATAAAAGCATATTGACACAAGATTTTATTTCATAAGAGATCATGTCAAAAATAAAAAAGTAAAATTACTTTATATCAAGACAAGTGAACAAATGACTAATATACTCACAAAACCTCTCAAATTTAAAGTATTTCAATAACTTCAAAAGAAATTTGATATGTTAGATGGAACAAGTTTAAGGGAAAAGAATATTAAAATTAAACTTATTAAGATATCACGAAGAAGTTTATTATATCAAGAGGTGAAACACATATTAGGCTTATAAAAGAATAAATTAAATTAATGATCACAAATAATTAATTTAAATAGTTATTGAGTCTTCTTATCTCTAAATATGATCACAAATAGTTTAACTATTTCAATATAAATTAAATTTCTATATTTATTGAGTCTTCTTATCTCTAAATATGATCACAAACAGCAAAATTTTGTGACTTCAGAGATGCAATTTTTAGTCAATAAAGGTGATTTGATTTTATAGTGCTACTATGTGCTACATTGGAATATATTTAGTTGTTTGAATTGTTCAAGAGATAAAGGTGATTTGAATTGTTCAAGAGATTACTCTGTAATATTTAGTTGTTTTACTCAAGTTGATAATATGGAGTACCAAAAGGAAGTGGCTTCTTAAATGTTATACTCCTACCAAACTAATGAACTTCTCCGATTGTGTTTTCTTATTACATTATTTCATGGCACGAGGCAATTAAACTATTGAAAAATAAACTTAACCAATCATTTTCATTGGAATATATTAAGTTAGATAGATAGTTATAAGATCGGGAGGTATAATTGTTGCATGAAAATTTGACAAAATTGCATTGTAAATATAAATACCTAGTCCTTGCATTTATTACTAGAGGAACAAGGTAAACATCCATGATTTCTCTCCACCATTTACGCTAGCACCATTACAAGTATCGGAATTTCACTTTGGTCAAGGCTTTCTTTGCTTGACTTCGAATTTTTATCATATTTTTTGGTGATTTCAATTGCATTGCGAGGACAAAAAATGGTGGCATACCTTTTCTTTTAAATAGCTCTATTTTAGCTTTTTGATATTTTATGTTTACCTATAATCTTTTCGATTTAGGTTTTCATGGCTCAAGTTTTACCTAATCCAATACTTGGATTGGCCCTTCTTGAGTGTTTGCTAGAATTGATAAAGCACTAGCTAATAACTCCTAGCTTTGCATTTACCCATCTGCTTTTGTTTCACATCTAAATTGACTCTTTTTTTTTTTTTTTTTATCGTTGCTCAGATCGTATTGATTTGTTTTCACATTGTAAATTAACTATATACTTCATTTTAAAATCATGTTGGATGGAGTCTCCCGAGCTCAGGACCATAGTCACTGAGTCCTGGTCCAATCCTAATTTACCATCCATATCCTTTCACTATCTTCATGATAGATTGATTAGTCTTGGTACTAACATCTCCAAATAAAGTGATATAATGTTAGGTAATATTGAAACTAAACTTAGAAAAATCATTACCACTAACATAGACCTTGAAGTTCGTAACAATCCAACCCCTTGAATAATAGATATCTAACTCAACTCCAAGTACACTAACAAGAGCATGACTCGCTATAATTCATCTTAAATTATGGACCGAAGTAAAAAATAATTAGATTGAAAACAATGACAAGAACACTAAATACTTCTATGCACTTGTCAAGCATAAATAACGCAAAAACCTCATCCACTTAGTTAAAATTCACAATGGTGATTTGTTAACTTATCAAAATGATATAAATTTTTTCTTCTTAGGTATTCTAAACTTTGGGCTCCCAATATGGACATTTCATATCCCTTCAACCTCAGTTTGCCTCACTTTCACAAAATCCCAAATTCTAGCTAGGATCATCTTATGGTCTCATTTACTATACTCGAAATCCAAGTTACCCTTTTCTTTATAGGCTTAGGCAAAAGTCTTAGGCTAGATAGATTCACCATCTAATTTTTTCAACACTTTAAGGACTTGCTTGCCCTCATAATTACTAATGTGTTTATTAATGAATTTCAGTCTTTTACCTTTTTATATCCTAGTTAGAAAAGAACCAATTTAATCTTTATATCCAAAATGTCAAATCCTCAAAGCTATTTCTGACTATAGATCTATAGCTCTTTATAATGTCTTATATAATATCCTTACCAAAACTCTTACTAATAGAATTAGGATTATCCTACCCAATATCATCAATGAATCCCAATTGACGTTGATCTATTTATGACTCTAAAAGTTGCAATCCTTTTGTACTAGTAAAGATTGATGTCTATAAAGCTTTTGATTCTATTTTCTAAGATAATATATTTTTAACCATGACCAAAATATATTATTTATTAATTTTTATTAAATAGATTAAATCCTTTATCTCCTTGTCGAGTTTCTCTTATCTTATTAATGACCACCCCACTAACTTGTTTAAGAGTCATCATAGTATCCATTAAGGTATTCTTATCTTACCCTTACTCTTTGTAATCACTTAACAAATACATTCTAATATACTCAATAAGCTATCTACCATGGATGGATTACCGCATTTAATGTCAAAGGTGTTAAGTTCACTCACTTGATGTTTTCCAATGATATTATTATAACATTCAGAGTTAATGACAAGTTATACCATAACTTTATTAGTGTCCCAAACACTTATTCTAAAATCATAGGCCTTTAGGTTATTATAAAAAAATGTATCATTTATTCTCCTAAAAACTACAATTCCAACACCAAACGTGATTTGAAAAATCTCCTTAATATTGATGAGGGCAACTAGCCCATTAGTTACTTAGGAACGTATGTTAACAATACCAGACTCTTCATAAGATCCAAGGATGGCAAAAAGATTTGATTTCTCAAGCTCAAAAAGCTAATCTTATTAATTCTATTATCAATACCATCCCACTATATACCTTGATGAATACTTGGGTCTTATGTATATAATTACCACTAACTCTAGAAAATTCTTTTGGAATAGTTCTCTAAGTCACAATAGTTTATGTCAAATCAGTTGGGATCAGGTTATAAATCCCAAGATAAATGATGGTATAGGACTTCATGGCCTAAAATAGATCAAAACTATATTTACTACTAAACACATTATCCCCCTTCTAAAAAATGTGAATTGTCTTTGGAACAAAATCCTGATAACCAAATATAGACACATTCACCCTTAGAATTTGCCTAAATAAAAAATCACCTTTGGTTGAAAATTGAGCTAATTATATATTATCCCTTATAATTAATTATCTTTAGCATCTTGACTCATATATTTTTAAAAGTTATGTTGATATCCCTATACTTATAAAAGTAAAATATTTAACATCGTTGCTCTAACAAACCTCCCCTCCCCCCGCTCTCATAAGTATAAAAATCACAATGTAACTTTTGAAAGTGTAATGATCTGGATGCTAAAGGTAATTAATTATATGAGATAATATATAATTAGTCCTTAGAAATCCCTTTGTAATATGGTGTTACCACCCATATTTAGAATGATCTTAGATCACCAATATTTCACTATTTAAATGACCCACTTTTATCAACAACAATTATCAGGACACTCTCACCTATGTCTCCAACTTCATTGAACACAACTTATGGAATATCCAACTTATTCATCACATATTTTTTACGAACCTTGATAGCTATATTCTTAACATCTTCATTCCTATTACACCCTATGATGATTATTGGATCTGGATCCCTTAATCTCTTGGATTATAATTGACTTGTAATACTTGTACCCACCTAAAGGATAATCCTAGAAAAATGGAAGATATATGGAATGGTTGGAAGGTGATGTGGGTATTATTGGTGCTACCTAAAGTTCAAAACTTTTGACCTTCCACCTCATAATGGACCTTCCACATCATACTCAAATATATCAACATCTATTCAATGTGTCAATTAAGTTGGGACTCAATCAAACATATCTTCTTTCATTGTGTCTTTACATAAAGTCTTTGGTTTATTGTTCAAAATTAGAACTCTCATATTTGATGATTGATCTTATGATTCATGGCTACATGAAGGGGATGACTTAGACCCTCATTTAACATCTATCTTCTGGTCTCTTTTAGCAAACTTCCTTTGGTTATTATGAAAGCACCATAACAACTGTAAACATCACAACCAAGACCTTCAACCCACCACTATCTGGGTCACGGCACTCGCCCTAACTAATGAAGCTTTGTTATCCAACCAGAAAAAAGAACGAATCCAAGGAATATCCCCTCTCCTTACCCCATTTCAACCCCTAAACCTCACTGCTATTCTCTCGTGTGATGGTTCTTAGTCTCCTTTATCTCCTTTTGCAGGGGTAGGTTACACCACATTTGATCAACACAACAACATTATCTTAGCCGATTGCTACACCAACAAAACTTCCTCACCAATAGCAACTGAATTGTAGGCAACTTAGAATGGTGGACAATTTACAAAGGGTCGAAGAAAGCTTCCAATGATGGCATATGTTCCTCCTTATAAGACTCCAAGCAACTCATTCAAATCCTACAACAACCAAGAAGGATCTCATGGATGCATAAAAATATATTCCAAGACATATTTCAACTAGCAAAAGATACTTTTGTTACCGACTAGAGACACATCCCATGCCAACAGATTTTTTTGGCCCACACTTTTAGCAAATTTCTTAAGACAATATTCTATTATTATTATTTTTTTTTTGGAGAGGTAATTCACCTCCAAATAGCTGAACATTTGATGATTTAAAGTAATTTTTTCCTAAAAAAGAATTTATAATGTCACTTAGATAATTGTGACGTAATTAAATAAGATATGAATGAGGATTTATCTAGAAAACTATGTACAGTATTAAATACATTTGGTTTATAAGTATACTCTAAACTTTATAAATAGAGAAGGGGTTTATGATGTTTAATACGTGGAGATAATGCAATTGAGTATAAGGATTTATTATTAAAAAAAAGATTCTTCCCATCACCTCTCAATCATCACTCATCCAAATATTTATTTTTTATTCATCCAACTGGAGAGAGATATATGTATAAGAGGTATCAAAAAAAGCTTTAATATGGTAATATAATATGAGTTATGCAAGTGTTGTTTACATTTATGCTAAGCCCCGGTGGTGTATCTGAGGGCTATGTCCACAGAACGTATGGTCTAGAAATTACAATTATAATGGTAGTAAATTGACCACAAAATTAAAATTGGTAGGATATGGATGAGGAAATATCCCTGAATAAATTATCTCTAGAACTTACAGAAAGATCACTTTAATAGGATATGTTCTTGTCTGATAGACCACAATAAGGATGAGAGGGAAGCCTTCGAGAAGTAGACACTTGTAAATTATATACTTCTAAGCTGAAGAATAAAAAAAAAAAGTGAAGGTAAAAAGTCAACCAACTTGATAGGTCAACGGTGAAGTCGTTTTGATCTCCTTCATTATACTTTCACCACCTGTTAATGATGACTATTCCAAATCCTTGATCTCTTCTTTTATCATAACCAAGTTTTTTTTGTTTTTACATGGCGAATATGTTCATGTTTGTTTCTTTTTCTTATGCTGCACAGAAGTGTTTGCTATATTATCTATCGTGAGATTTCTAGTTTCTTCTTTACTTCAACATTGGCAACGTTGGGCTTTCCCCATCAAAGCTCCAGCAAAAAGAGTCATATGTAAGAGAAGGAAACATCAAGCGGCAACACAAGTAGTAGAAGGAACCATCACGACAGGCTTTACATTTTACAGGCACTTATGTGCTTCCCTCACGCGAAGTTAACGTCGGCCTCGTACGTCATTCCTAAGTACCAGGTGGAGGGAGCGACGTCGGTGGCGATGATGGTCTTCCTGGTAGTGTAGGAGGTGATCTTGAAGGAGAGCGACTGCCCCCCGAGCCTTGAGAAGGCCTGGAAGGAAGCTCCCCAGTTGCGGCTCATCCTCATCCAATCCGTGTTGCTCCCCTTCACCCACATGCTTCCCACGTCTCCTTCCCCTCCCACGTTCATCACGAAGGCCAGCAGCCAGTACTCGTTACCCTGGAGCAAGAACCGGATCCCTCCCTTCCTTACGCAGGGCACCCTGCAGCGATTCCCAAGCGACGTCAACACCGACGCCACCTGTGCTGGCGGAGATCCATCTACGTACGTACCTGCGGTACATGACGGGGACGATGCCGGCCCTCCAATATGCGATCTGCATGAACGCCGGCTTCGACAGGTCGAAGTGTCTCCTGGGGGGGTTGCACCACCCGCCGTTGTCGGAGGGCTGGGCCCAGTTAGGCGGGCAGAGGTTGGTGCCGGTCACCGTGATGATTGGGAAGCTCCCGTAGCAATGCGGCGACCCTCTGCACCGAATCTGGTAGCACGTCCCGCAGGCGAATCCGTCATTGAACAGCGTCGAGCTAAGCGCCGCCGTCGCGATCCCGTACCCGGAGCTGAAGAGGTTCCCGTACCCGCAAGCTCCACCTACGCGGAAGAAACCCCGGTGAGCAACGTGGAAAGAACAACGAAAGCCGAGGACCAGCCCGCGTGGTAGATCCGTAGCTACGTACCCATGGTCTCCGACGCCGACTCGTCGCCGTAGAATGTAGCGTGGGCGTATCTCCATGGACCCGGCTGAAACCTGAGACTTGGTATCGGCAAGGAAAGGGCCGACGACACCGTCGCAGTAGAAACGAGGAAGAAGACAAGGCTGCACGGCCACAGTAGGGAAGCCATCGTTCTCGTTGATTTTCTGCAGCAACCGGAAACAGTGGGACTGCATCTGCCACGGCATCTGCACATAAATAGTGTTTGAAATGCTAAATTTCGATTAAACTAACAAGTCAACGGTGGGACTTTCTACGGGATGTCATCGAGATCAATTAGATATACGGATTTCTACGGATTAAGATAGATTACAAGGACGGCGGCGACGTGCTTGCAGGTTCGGATCATGCGGCATAAGGTGGTCATGCGAGAATATTACTCCTCGACTTCTATGTTTCTGGTTTATACTGATGAAGGAGTTCATGTCCCATGGTTGCGGAGGACAAAGAAATCTCTGCCAAAAATATTTGTTCTACATTATAAAGGAATCCATAAATGAGAATATTATATAGGTATAGGTCAAAAAAATCATGTCAATAGTTTATTAATGTGACTTTAAATTTCATCGCAGTAGAGTACTTCGACTCTGCTTTCTTGTTCATGCAAGCCATGTTCTTGGGTTATAAGTGGACCATGGCAACTGCCTCCTGTTCTTCTGTAGAGGCGGCATTAGGTCTTAATAGTTGGGATCGACAACGGTTGCAGCACCGATTAGGCAGCTGCTACAGTAGTAAAAGTCAACTGTCTTTTACGATCTAACAACTCTGCTTTCAGAGGATTTATTTTCATTTTGATTGTCATTTAAATTAACCAGTACGGGGCATAGCAGCATCATATGCAGGTTTGGTTTATCACTCTTTGTTGCTCACTAGTCTGTCTAAGCTTTGGTTCACTGAGTTACTGTTTATCAATCAATTCGATCCAATCCGATTCTAATAACTACGAGTCGTTTTATTAAAGGAACACCAATTAGACAATGAAATCATGACTAGCACAAAACGTTGGGCCAAATTCTATGGAAAATCATTAAAAAGTATATGAGAAATGAGCCAACAGCGTGAAAAGCCAAAAATTACGACCGGACACTAATTGGCTAACCAAGACTCTTGTGATCCTCGTCAATTTCGGTCCGGTATTATCACCAATTCAGGTTTAAGGCTCTTTCGATCCCAGATGAGCGTAACATGATATCACAGCAGCAGCACTCTGACAAGTCCTCTTACCCCTTTTCATCACCTATTGGCTAAAGGTTCTTTGACACAGCATGATATGAACATGAAATGACACACATACACTACTTGATCCGATTAGAAAATCATATATAAAGGTCTTAGGGTAATCTAGACACTTGCTTTAACTGAAGCTTCTACTACTAATTAAATGAATACTTTATTTCTCTTTAATCAGAAAACTAATCGAGGTTTATTTTATAGTCTTCAAACAATTTTTTAACTCACCGTCAAGTCAACCGGAATTGTTTATTTTCCCATGAATATTGTAAACCACCAGTTTACATTATTTTACTGGCTTGGGTGTCTTCGGCGGATTCATTTTCAGGTTTAATGGTCTTATATTGATGAGTAGCTTTTTCGCATTGAAGTAAACTACTAAGGAGGATCACAACTAAGTCGAAGGAAACCTTCATTTTATCTTGGTCATTCAAAAAATTCAATTAGCTATCATGACATTTTAGTGTTTCGGACAATTAGAGTATGCATTGTATCCGACCTAGTAAGTATAGCATACAGATCCTATTGTAGATGCATAGAGTATCATATTCATGTTTACCCTTCATTCAAGAGTTTTTAGGGGACATACTCCGAGAAAATGAAATTTCATGTCTCATCAGTATGAGACCTCTTTTGAAATTTTTTATAACAAACTTTTTGATAGTGGTATCTATGTACCTGGACTAAGACAAACCAAGCATTCTCTTGAATATAACTTTATAGATTTGAATTCCTAAAATATAGGATGCTTCTCCTAAATCTTTAATGGAGAAATGTTTAAATAGTCAAGTCAGCATTCATACATCATTCACAATTATTAGAATGTTATCCACATATAATACCAAGAAGGTGATAGTGTTCATCTTCGTTCTTAACGAAGTTATAAAATCTGATTACCTCATCAAATCATATGTTTCAACTTTGGGAAGCTTGTTCAACTTGCACATCTTATCTAGACTTTCCTTGGACACGAATCTCTTAGGCTATATCTATAGGGAAATGTAGGGGGGCAACATCACATATGCAACGGAAGAATATGAAAACAAAATCCTCAAATTTCTCATATGTGTGTTTGTCGTCGTGCAAATGCACAAAATCCGCAAAACAAAAATTTACATATATTAAATATTGTGTTATCTAGGGATTGTATATCCCTGAATCCCTGTAGATCTCTAGGAGAGGGTAATGAAGGTCATGCATCCTCTACTCTAGCAGTGATCCACATAATAGGGCTGCGACGATGCTCCTCAAGTCTCCAAGCCTGCTATCTGAGGAGGAGAGCGGAAGAGAATAGGAGAGGCAACCCAAAAAGACTCTAGCATATAAACCATTGATTCTCTCATATTTATAGAGGTTCCCTATCAACATAATCATAATGGATCCTACCCTATTATGTATTGAATCTCCATCCAACTATCCAAGCCTCTTAGATTAGTGGATCTCTATCCACTAATCTCTCATTAGATCTTATTGGATCTCATCCATAGGATCCAATAATTCAGGGGCTTAATGGATATAAAATAAGATAGAGACTCTGACGGATATCTCATATCCAAACCTCTACTCATCACAACACTTAACATATGTGTGTGACCCTCTAGGCCCAATATCGAGCTGATCGTGAGTCATACCTATCAAAACTCCATCTAGCTTAATAAATAATTATCTCCATAATAATTAATTCGACTCATCGACTGCGGGCATACTAGGCCACTATGCTGCAATCCCAAAACGATATAGGGGAATCCAATCCATTAGACCTATCTGTCATCAGTTACCGTATACCTATAGTCCCTCATCTATCTAATATCTTAGAGACCGTATACCAGGTATGGTGTTATCAGACCTATATGGTTTATACTTGAGTCTCGTTCTAATTGGATTCTCCCGAAGAACTCTTTCTCTCTCAATCCAAATGACCCTAGCTAGAGATATGTCTGACCAAGAACACATAAGGCATTCCTCTCATAATATCGAGAGTGGATGATCCTCTACCAACACCCAATAGTCCTCGTAACGTTAGCTATCACTCCCGATGACTGGTTTTGCTAGATTTGGAACCTCCAGACCTATAAGTCCCGTATTAAAGAATAGAGTACTCATATAAGAAATCCTTAGTGTCTCAAGTCTAAATATCATATACACCACTGGAACTACGAAATCGCTGTTTGATAATAAGGCATCATCAATCATCCAGCATTTCGTAAGTGGATCAATCAATGAACTAATTCCCCAATAAACACTTATATTGTCTCCCTAGTGTCCCCACACGAGCAGCTATAAGATCAGTTGCATCCATCATATAGATGAGTATACAACACACTAGTTTATCCAATTATCTTGATATCTCTCTTGAATAACCGATGATCAAGATTATTTAGGATCTGTGTTTAAAGGTGAATCAGTCTCATTATCGTAATCTCATCACGATCCAATTCCCATTGCAAAAATCCATGGGCATCATAATATATTCAAGCAACAAACAATATAAAGTGATAAAATATCAAATAATAATAAAAAGAAAAAAGACTATGTGTCAAGCCACACATGTCATCACTCAAGTGATTGGCTTGCATGGCACCTATGACTAAAGATATCATATACACATTCTCCTCGAGGTTACCATTGAGGAATGTGGTTTTCACATCTATTTACCGGATCTCATAGTCATAATGTGCTGCATAACTAATAGAATTCGGATGGATTTCAACATAGTTACGGGTGCAAAGGTTTCGTCATAATCAACACTTTACCATTGATAATACCCCTTAGCCACTAGTCTCGCCTAATAGGTCTCCACATTTTTATCTACTCTGATCTTATTCTAGAAGATCCATTTGTAGTTGATGTGTATAATACCCTTAGGTGTATTAATAATATTCTAAACCTTGTTGGAATACATAGATTTCATCTCAGAATTTATGACTTCTTGCTACTTCTAGGTGTCTATGCTCATAATAACCTCCTCATAGGTCTAAGAATCAACATCCTGAGTATCCTCTTCACTGATATATCCTACAAATGTCTCATGAGGATGTGATACTCTACTAGATCTATGCAAAGTTGAAACTTATGTATCAAGTACCCAAACAAACTCGATCTCCGAAATAGTGCTTGAGTTAGGTTCTTCAACCTCGCTAAACTCCATCATGCTCTCATTATCTCTGCCAAGAATGTGTTCTTTCTTAAGGAACACTATTCTCTTGGCAACAAAGACTTTTTGGTTCTTGAGGTGATAGAAATAATACCCACAAGTTTCCTTGGGGTATCCTACGAACTTGCATCATTCTGTCCTAGATTCTAACTTATCAGAATCGTGTCTTTTAATGTGGGTAGGGTAGCCACAAATCTTAATAACCTTAAGATCAGGCTTCTTTCCTTTTCATATCTCATATGGTATAGACACTATCAATTTAGATGGAACTTTGTTCAAAAGGTAAGCTATGGTCTCCATAACATATCCCCAAAATGTGACGGGTAGGTCGACAAAACTCAGCATGGACCGCATCATATCTAATAGTATGTGATTTCTCCTTTCTGATACACTATTAAGCTATGATATATAAAGAGATGTCCAATAGGATAGAATCCTATGGTCCTTGAGGAATTTGGTGAACTCTGTACTCAAGTATTCTCCTCCTCGATCTGATCAAAGAGTCTTAATACTCTTTCTAGTCTAGTTCTCTACTTTATTCTTATACTCCCTGAATTTCTCGAAGGTTTTGGACTTCTATTTTGTTAAGTACACATGTTCGTATCTAGAGAAATCGTTAGTGAAAGTAATGAAGTAGGAGTAACCACTATGGCCTGAGTTCTAGTAACTTAGTGGCTCTCTCTCTAGTTCCACTAAATGGAGAGTTGGTCAGTTTTCTACGAAGGCAAGGCTTGCAAATTGCAACTGGATGGATACTTAAATCCATCCTTCAGCAACTTTTGAATCCTTCCATCATAGATATGACCTAGCCTACAATGTTATATGTATACATTGTTCACCTCATCTCGCTTCATCTTGGACATTAGTACATTCATGATATTATAAGGATCAAGTCATCACTAAGAGAGAGGGGGGGGAGGGGGGTGAATTAGTACAGTGACAAATTTATCGGTTTTGAAAAATATTCGTTCGTTAAAATCGATCTTGAAAAAGAGTGTTTAAACTTGACTTAAAGTAAATGAACTAAGCAATTGACTTAGAAAGTAATGACAATGATAATAAAAGCAGAATGGAAATGAGCACATCGGATTTATAGTGGTTCAGTTGTCGTGACATACATCCACTCTCGATTCCTCCTTGTTGAGGCCACCGGCATCCACTAGTAGTCTTCCTTTAATAGGCAAAGACCAAACACCCATTTACAACTCTCTTCTCATTTTCACGGGTTTAGGAGACAACCCTTACAAGTCTTCCTTTAATAGGCAAAGACCAAACACCCTTTTACAACTCTCTTCTCATTTTCACGGGTTTAGGAGACAACCCTTACAAGCCTCACACCTTTCTTGAATGATCACAATACTAGAAAGGGAGGAGGTAGTACCACCACCTAACATAGTTTGGAAGACTGTCTGGGCGGTACCACTACCAGACCCTAGTATAGGTCATTGAATAGGCTAAACAACAGACCAAATTCAATCCTGATTCAGTCTCAATTGACCCATAATTAAGTTGGCATTGTTTCATCCCAAAACTAATTCAATTAGTTCTAAACTAACTCGATCTAAACACGATTACAAGCATGAATCCTATGTTGTCCGACATGTCATTGGTTCATCTGGCGCTTCATTCGATCCTTCAGCACATCGTCATCTCTTGTGACATATTGCTCAATTGGTATATTAACCTCTGCAACATCTGATCTCCTTGGTGTAATGTTCGATCCTTCTAGCCCGATGCCCGAACTCATGGCATGAAGCCTTCTAATGACGTATCGACCAATCTTCCAGCCCGACATATAATCTTCTGACATGTTCCACTCCGGCCCAACATCCGATTCCTCCTACTTTAATCGATTTGCCTTTTCTGATCGAAGTTAGTCCTACATCACTCAAAACGCAGAATTAATCATAAACTCATCAATTTATTTTATCATCAAAATTCAAGATTCAACAAAGTTGCCCGTGAGTTATTTTTCTCAGAACTCCTTTTGATATAGTGAATTATTATCTTCATAATAATTCGCTCAACTCATCAACTATAGACGTACTAGGCCACTATGTCATAATCCCCAAACGGTATAAGTGATCTAATCCATCGAACTTGTTTATCCTCAATTGCCATGTGTCTAGAGTATCTCATCCATCTAATATCCCAAATACCATATATTGGGCGTGATAATGTCAAGCCCATATGAAATTTTATCCGAGTCTCGCTCTAATTAGATTCTCCCAAAGAACTCTTTCTATCTCAATCTGAATGACCCTAACTAGGGATTTTGTCTAAGCAAGCACACATAGGATATTCCTCTCACGATACCGAGAGTGAATGATCATCTGTTAACACTCAATTATTTTCGTAAGGTTGACTATCATTCTGAAAACCGACTATACTAGATTTGGAACTTTCAAACATGTAAGTCCAACGTCAAAGAATGAAGTACTCATACAAGGCATCTTTGGTATCTCAAGTCTAAGGATCAGACACACCACTAGGACTATGGAATCACTGTTTGACGTCTGGTATCATTTCGTAAGCAGATCAATTAGTGAACTTATTCTCTAATGAGTACTTGTATGGTACCTCTAGCATTCTCACATGACTGACTACGAGACCAACCACCTCTATTATATAGACGAGTATACAACGCATAGGTCTATCCGGTTATCTCAATATCCTTCTCAAGTAACCTATGACTTGGATGATTTAAGGTCTATATTTAAAAGTGAATCGATACTGTTAGGATCAAGAGCACTAAGAGGGGGGGGGTGAATTAGTGCAGCGGAAATCTTATAATAATTTAAAAACCAAAAGCTGCGTTCGTTCAAAAACTATTATGATGCAAAAGCAAATTCTCAGTTTGCAGTTTGCGTCTAAGTGCAGATTGCGTTTAAGCGCAGTTTTGCGTCTAAGCGCAGTTTTGCGTCTAAATTCAGATTTGCGTCTAAATTCAGATTTACGTCTAAACGCAGATTTACGTCTAAACGCAGATTTACGTCTAAACGCAGTTTTACGTCTAAACGCAGATTTACGTCTAAACGCAGTTTTACGTCTAAACGCAGTTTTACGTCTAAACGCAGATTTACGTCTAAACGCAGTTTTACGTCTAAACGCAGATTTACGTCTAAACGCAGTTTTACGTCTAAACGCAGTTTTACGTCTAAACGCAGATTTACGTCTAAACGCAGTTTTACGTTTAGATGCAGATTTACGTCTAAACTTTGAAACTCGTTTGTATACTCGTAGAAGGCAGTATGCAGTTGAAATCAAGACGTAAACGTGAACTGAAATCTGATGATTGAGCGAGGAAAGCCGATTTGCGTCTGAATGCAGTTTTACGTCTAAATGTTGAAACTCGTTCGTAAAATCGTAGAGGACAGATTGCAGTTATTAATAGGATTAAAATGTAAGCGTAAACTGCAAAGAAGCTCGTTCGTAAAAGCACGGAAAACAGTTCTGCAGAATCAAACGAAAACGTAAACTGTAATGTATGAAAATACGAGTTTACGTCTGAATGCAGATTTGGAAGAACAGCACTTAGAACTTGTTCGTGAAAGCGCAGAAAGCAGTAGTGATGAGGGAGGTTTGCAGTAATGATAAAGTGCTCGAAAATAAACGCAAACCAGAGATTTAGAGTGGTTCGGTCAGCCTTGACCTACTCCACTTTTGGCTTCCTCCACCGATGAGGTTGCCGACGTCAACTAGGTGCCTTCCTTCAATGGGCGAAGGCCAAACTTCCCTCTTACAATTTCTCTCCTTTTGACAGGCTTAGGAGACAACCTTTACAGACCTTTCTCTCCTCACTTTACAATTGAAAACTTCAAGAACAGAAGGAGGAGACTTAAAGGCTTTACAACACTTTTGAGCTCTTAGAATCACAGAAAAGATCAAGATTTCGGTATAGGTCTGTTTCTTTTCAGTGCTGAATGGGTGGGGTATTTATAGGCCCCAACCCAATTCAAAATTCGAGCTCAAAACGATCAAATCGTTCAAATCCCAGAATTCTGGGATCAGGCGGTTGCACCTCTCGACTGGAGAGGTGGCACCGCCTGGCAGAGCTCGAAGACTGAGCTCTGCCGATTGCTTCTCTCTGCCAGAGCTCGAAGACTGAGCTCGATGGTTGCATCACCTGGCAGAGCTCGAAGACTGAGCTTGGTGAATGCATCACCTGGCAGAGCTCGAAACTGAGCTCGGTGGTTGCATCACCTGGCAGAGCTCCAAGCTGAGCTCAGGCTGATCCACCTCTCTGCCAGAGCTCGAAGACTGAGCTCGGTGATTGCATCACCTGGCAGAGCTCGAGACTGAGCTCAGGCTGATGCACCTCTCTGCCAGAGCTCGAAGACTGAGCTCGGTGGTTGCATCGCCTGGCAGAGCTCGGAACTTGAGCTCTGGCAGTGCAACCTCTTGGCTGGGGCGGTTGCACCTCCCAGCCTCGCAGCCCTGGCGGTTGCACCTCCTGGCTGGGGCGGTTGCACCTCCCAACCCCACAGCCCAGGCGGTTGCACCTCCTGGCTGGGGCGGTTGCACCTCCTGGTGCAATCAGGGTCCGAATGGTTCACTCCATTCGACCCACTTTGAATCTTTTCAGGGGCCCAATTGCCCCAAGATTAAGCTAATGGGATCACCTCCCATTTTCATGCTTAATCATCATGCTAACTACGATTAACTCTAAGACAACTTCTGCAGCTTTGCTCCGATGCGTCAATCGCTTCTTCCGGCGAGTTTCCTGCCAACTTCCGTCGATCAACCGATAACCCTCGGTGATCCTTCTGCGGACATCCGGCATACTCCTGGACTTTGCGACGATCCACTTGGCGAGTTCCGACGAGCTTCGCTTGGCAAGCTTCTGGACTTCTCGGATCTGTTCTCGCTGAACCTCCGACGACCGTCCGAACTTCCGTCGAACTCTCGAACTCCCAACGTGATCATGATCTTGACTCCGGCGCAACTCCTGCTGCTTGTCTATCTTTCATCGTAGTTAATCCTGCACACTTATCTCAACACATAGATTAGATAACAAATGACAATTGACTTCATCATCAAAATCCGAGATTCAACAATCTCCCCCTTTTTGATGATGACAATCAATTGATAAAGGAGTTGTCCTTAACTCCCCCTATCTATATGCCATAGTTGAGATAAGTCAACCTTGAATTCAAGACCTAAGAATTCAAGTGACGTATTGATAAGTTAGATCAGTTAAACTTATCAATGCTCCCATCATGATGCCTATCATGATGTATCTCTACAAGAATTATGTCAAGGCATGACATACATCATCAAGTTTGTATGATAGTGTTTGTAACCATTCATTATGTAATCATATAAAGCTACGAAGGACTTTTTACATGATGCTCACATTTGAGATTTTCTAGTAAGTTTGCATTTTCTTCACAATATCAAATCAAGATATGATGCAAACTATAGTACATGTTCACATATCTCTTGGTGATGCAAGGATGGCATAACATTGTTTATAGCATCACTCAAGTATTTGCAACTATGACATAGATATGATTATGGCAGTTCAGCTATGACATAGTGTTTATCAATTCATATTTTTCTCCCCCTTTGTCATCAACAAAAAGCATGATAGCATTATCAAGCATATAAAGGAAGTCATGACACATATATCTCTTTATTGTTTTTGCTTGACGGAGGAAAGTCATTTTTCAAAGAGTTTTCATAAGAGTGTACGGGAACATCCCATTTTTAGCATACAACCCGAAAAATGAACTTTTTACATGCATTTGGTTAAAAATATTTGTCACATAATTTGCAACATGTTATTTGATCAAGCGTTTGTCAAGGCATGTAATAGTAATAACATCCGAATAATTTTAACTAGTTAAAGTATTCGGACAATTCAACATTCCTAATTCTCTTCTTATGTAATCAAATTGTTCTTCACATAGGGGTTTTGTGAAGATATCAGCCAGTTGATGTTTGGTATCAATAAACTCTATGGTTACATCATGATTAGAGACATGATCTCGTATAAAGTGATGTCTAATATCAATGTGTTTTGTTCTTGAGTGTTGTATAGGATTTTTAGTTAAGCATATTGCACTCGTGTTATCACATTTAATGGGAATATCTTTAAGATTCACTTTGTAATCTTCTAAAGTGTTTTTCATCCATACAACTTGTGCACAGCATGCACTTGCTGCAATATATTCAGCTTCGGTTGTTGATAGGGCAACCGAATTTTGTTTCTTAGATGACCAGGATACAAGGGCATGTCCTAAAAATTGACATGATCCTGATGTGCTTTTTCTGTCTAGTCTACAGCCAGCGAAGTCCGCATCAGCATAGGCTGTTAATTCAAAATTTTCTGATTTTGGGTACCATAATCCTAGATTGGTAGTTCCATTAAGATATCTGAGTATTCTTTTGACTGCTTTGAGATGAGATATCTTAGGGTCTGATTGAAATCTAGCACAAAGTCCTACACTGAACATGATGTCTGGTCTGGTGGCAGTGAGGTAAAGTAAACTTCCTATCATGCCCCTATAGGTTTTTTGATCGAAGCTTTCTCCATTCTCGTCAATTTCTAACTTAGTGGAGGTGCTCATAGGGGTGTCAATGGCTTTTGAATTATTCATTTTGAACTTCTTTAGCAAACTCACAGCATATTTGGTTTGACTAATAAAGATGCCATTGCTTAGTTGTTTGATTTGTAGGCCTAAGAAGAATGTTAACTCTCCCATTAGACTCATTTCGAATTCATGACTCATAGTTTTCGCAAAGGATTCACAAAGAGATTCATTTGTAGAACCAAAGATAATGTCATCAACATAAATCTGAACAATGAGAAAATCATTTTCAAAATTCTTGATAAACAATGTAGTATCAACCTTGCCTTTTATGAAATTATTTTCAATGAGAAAAGAGCTAAGTCTCTCATACCAAGCCCTTGGGGCTTGTTTTAAACCATAGAGAGCTTTAGTTAATCTAAACACATGATTAGGGTAGCCATTATTTTCAAATCCAGGAGGTTGTTCAACATAAATTTCTTCGGAAATGAAACCATTTAGAAAAGCGCTTTTAACATCCATTTGAAATAACTTAAAATTATTACAACTAGCGTAGGCAAGGAGCATCCTTATGGCTTCCAATCGAGCCACAGGTGCGAAGGTTTCTTCGTAATCGATACCTTCTTCTTGGTTGAAACCTTTGGCCACTAATCTAGCCTTGTTTCTAACCACGATACCATTTTCATCTTGCTTGTTTCTAAAGACCCATTTAGTACCAATTACTAAATGGTCATTTGGCCTAGGAACAAGCGTCCACACCTCATTTCTCTCAAATTGATTTAATTCATCTTGCATTGCGATAATCCATGAATCATCTTTCATGGCTTCATCAACACATTTGGGTTCAATTTGGGAGAGAAAAGCGGCGTTGGCACAAAAGTTTTTAAAAGAAGATCGTGTTTGAACCCCCTTTGATGTGTCTCCTAGGATTAGCTCCTTAGGATGAGCATCTATATACTTCCAATCCTTGGGTAAGGATGTTTTGGAAGTGGATGCAACCAAGTTGCTGGTTGGAGACGGGGTTTCGTTTAAATTCAAGGAATCAAAATTAACATCATCATCAAGATCATTTTTCTTAATTTCTGAAATCTCATTGAAAACAACATGGATGGATTCTTCAATAATTAAGGTTCTTTTATTGAACATGCGAAAAGCTTTAGAAACCGAAGAATAACCAAGAAAGATTCCTTCATCAGATTTAGCATCGAATTTTCCTAAGTTATCCTTTTCATTCAAGATAAAACACTTACACCCAAAGACTTTAAAATATGAGACATTGGGTTTTTTGTTATTCCATAACTCATAAGGAGTTTTGGTGAGTAAGGGTCTTACTAGGACTCTATTTAAAATATAGCATGCAGTGTTTACAGCTTCTGCCCAAAAATATTTGGGTAGGCTATGTTCATTCAACATGGTTCTTGCCATTTCTTGTAAATTTCGATTTTTTCTTTCTACTACCCCATTTTGTTGAGGATTTCTTGGAGTAGAGAAGTTATGGTTGTATCCGTTGAGTTCACAGAATTCTTGGAAGTCATGGTTTTGAAATTCTCCACCGTGATCACTTCTAATTGACGAAATCATAGATTCCTTCTCATTTTGAACAAGTTTACAAAACTTGGTAAAATGTCTAAAGCATTCATTTTTTTGTTTTAAGAAGTAGGTCCATGTATATCTGCTGTAGTCATCAATAATGACAAAGGCGTATTTGCTACCTCCTAGACTCGAAGTAGAGATTGGTCCGAACAAGTCCATATGGATCAATTGTAAGGGCCTAGAGGTGCTTATTTGATTCTTAGCTTTGAAGCTACCCCTAATTTGCTTACCTAATTGGCAAGCATCACATACATTATCTTTGATGAACTTGATATGAGGAATTCCTCTTACAAGTTCTCTAGATGATACTTGGTTGATTAGTTTCATGCTAGCATGACCTAATCTTCTATGCCATAGCCAAGCATCCTCATCCATAACGGCAAAGCACATTTCATCACATAAGTCATTGATGTCAATAGTGTATACGTTGTTTTGTTTTAATGCAATCATAGATACATTTTTGTGTGGTTTTTCAATGATGCAGGCATTAGATTCAAATCTTATAATATATCCTTTATCACATAATTGACTAATGCTCAAGAGGTTATGTTTTAAACCATCAACTAGTAAAACATCTTCAATAGAGAGGTTGGATTTGTTACCTATGGTTCCTTTGCTAATGATTTTACCCTTGTTGTTGTCTCCGAAGGTGACATATCCTTCGTCTATGCTAGAGAGCTTAGAGAATTGAGATGGATCTCCGGTCATATGCCTTGAGCATCCACTATCAAGGTACCATTTCTTGCTCCTAGCTTGCGATTGTTTAGTTTTCTACAAGAAAGGATGATGTTTAGGTACCCATTTGCTTTTGGGTGCCTCATAAATAGATCTACATTTTCTATCATGTTGCATAGAGTTTATCATGGTTCCTTTAGGAACCCAAATCAATTTGTTTGGACTTATTTTCTTGAATGGACAACAATGTGTCTTGTGTCCAGATTTGCAACAAAAGTTGCACTTGGTTTGGTTTTGAACATGTAAGATGGGGCCTTTTACAAAGGTAGTTGGATTTCGGTGAGGACTCCTCACAAATCCAATCCCACTTCTTTTGGGAGCATGACCCTTGTTTGTAAGGATCATGTTTAATGACTTGCTACCAACCTCGAATTTCTTCAAGGTGTCCTTAAGTAGCAAGTTTTCTTTTTGTATAGTTTCTAAATCATGACATTTGATACATGACTTTAAACTATCATGATGTTCGACTTTTAATTTATCAAACTCACAAGTAAGATTATCATGTACCCTTTTTAGCAACTTGTATTTTCTATTTATAACTTTGCATTCATCAAATAAATCATGGAAGGCATTTAGTAATTCATCGAAAGATAAATCAGCATCTAATAAATCCGTTACCTCCTCTTCGATGGCCATAAAGGCGTAATGAGCAACTTGCTCGGTGTTGGACTCCTCTTCCTCATATGCGCTCGAATCATCCCATGTTGCTTGGAGCGCCTTCTTCTTTGTTCTTTTCTTGACTTGGGGACAATCACTTTTGTAGTGTCCCGGCTTTTTACATTCGTAGCAGATTACTTGGTCCTTCTTGGGTTCAAGTTTATTTTTCACATCGTTTTTAAACTTGTTTCTTTTGAAGAATTTCTTAAACTTTCTTGTCAAAAGTGCCAAGTCATCGTCACAATCCTCATCACTTGAGTTTTCTCTCAAGTGGCATTCAGAAGTTTTAAGTGCCATATCCTTCCTGTTCTTTGGAAGGATGTCTTCTTGCTCTTCATGAGCTTTGCAGGTCATTTCGTAGGTCATTAATGACCCGATTAGTTCTTCAAGAGGGAAATTTCGCAGATCCTTTGCCTCTTGAATGGCGGTGACTTTAGGATCCCAACTCTTAGGAAGGGATCTTAGTATCTTATTAACAAGCTCAAAATCCGAAAAGCTCTTTTCGAGTCCTTTTAGACCGTTGACGACATCCGTGAAACGGGTAAACATGTCGCCAATGGTTTCACTCGGTTTCATTCGGAAAAGTTCAAAAGAATGCAGCAACAGATTGATTTTTGACTCTTTCACTCTACTTGTGCCCTCGTGGGTCACTTCAAGTGTGTGCCAAATATCAAAAGCAGTTTCGCAAGTTGAAACACGATTAAACTCGTTTTTATCAAGTGCGCAAAATAAGACATTCATAGCCTTTGCATTAAGAGCGAAAGCCTTCTTCTCCAAATCGTTCCAATCGATCATTGGAAGAGAAGATTTTGAAAATCCATTTTCAACAAGGTTCCATAGTTCAAAATCCATAGAAATAAGAAAGATCCTCATTCGGGTCTTCCAGTAAGTGTAGTCCGTTCCACTGAACATGGGTGGACGTGTAATTGAATGCCCCTCTTGGTTTCCGGCGTATGCCATCTCTCTTGGGTTTTAATCCTTTAGAGAGTTAACCTTGCTCTGATACCAATTGTTAGGATCAAGAGCACTAAGAGGGGGGGGGGGTGAATTAGTGCAGCGGAAATCTTATAATAATTTAAAAACCAAAAGCTGCGTTCGTTCAAAAACTATTATGATGCAAAAGCAAATTCTCAGTTTGCAGTTTGTGTCTAAGTGCAGATTGCGTTTAAGCGCAGTTTTGCGTCTAAGCGCAGTTTTGCGTCTAAATTCAGATTTGCGTCTAAATTCAGATTTACGTCTAAACGCAGATTTACGTCTAAACGCAGATTTACGTCTAAACACAGTTTTACGTCTAAACGCAGTTTTACGTCTAAACGCAGTTTTACGTCTAAACGCAGTTTTACGTCTAAACGCAGTTTTACGTCTAAACGCAGTTTTACGTCTAAACGCAGATTTACGTCTAAACGCAGTTTTACGTCTAAACGCAGATTTACGTCTAAACGCAGTTTTACGTCTAAACGCAGTTTTACGTCTAAACGCAGATTTACGTCTAAACGCAGTTTTACGTTTAGATGCAGATTTACGTCTAAACTTTGAAACTCGTTTGTATACTCGCAGAAGGCAGTATGCAGTTGAAATCAAGACGTAAACGTGAACTGAAATCTGATGATTGAGCAAGGAAAGCCGATTTGCGTCTGAATGCAGTTTTACGTCTAAATGTTGAAACTCGTTCGTAAAATCGTAGAGGACAGATTGCAGTTATTAATAGGATTAAAATGTAAGCGTAAACTGCAAAGAAGCTCGTTCGTAAAAGCACGGAAAACAGTTCTGCAGAATCAAACGAAAACGTAAACTGTAATGTATGAAAATACGAGTTTACGTCTGAATGCAGATTTGGAAGAACAGCACTTAGAACTTGTTCGTGAAAGCGCAGAAAGCAGTAGTGATGAGGGAGGTTTGCAGTAATGATAAAGTGCTCGAAAATAAACGCAAACCAGAGATTTAGAGTGGTTCGGTCAGCCTTGACCTACTCCACTTTTGGCTTCCTCCACCGATGAGGTTGCCGACGTCAACTAGGTGCCTTCCTTCAATGGGCGAAGGCCAAACTTCCCTCTTACAATTTCTCTCCTTTTGACAGGCTTAGGAGACAACCTTTACAGACCTTTCTCTCCTCACTTTACAATTGAAAACTTCAAGAACAGAAGGAGGAGACTTAAAGGCTTTACAACACTTTTGAGCTCTTAGAATCACAGAAAAGATCAAGATTTCGGTATAGGTCTGTTTCTTTTCAGTGCTGAATGGGTGGGGTATTTATAGGCCCCAACCCAATTCAAAATTCGAGCTCAAAACGATCAAATCGTTCAAATCCCAGAATTCTGGGATCAGGCGGTTGCACCTCTCGACTGGAGAGGTGGCACCGCCTGGCAGAGCTCGAAGACTGAGCTTGGTGAATGCATCACCTGGCAGAGCTCGAAACTGAGCTCGGTGGTTGCATCACCTGGCAGAGCTCCAAGCTGAGCTCAGGCTGATCCACCTCTCTGCCAGAGCTCGAAGACTGAGCTCGGTGATTGCATCACCTGGCAGAGCTCGAGACTGAGCTCAGGCTGATGCACCTCTCTGCCAGAGCTCGAAGACTGAGCTCGGTGGTTGCATCGCCTGGCAGAGCTCGGAACTTGAGCTCTGGCGGTGCAACCTCTTGGCTGGGGCGGTTGCACCTCCCAGCCTCGCAGCCCAGGCGGTTGCACCTCCTGGCTGGGGCGGTTGCACCTCCCAACCCCACAGCCCAGGCGGTTGCACCTCCTGGCTGGGGCGGTTGCACCTCCCAACCCCACAGCCCAGGCGGTTGCACCTCCTGGCTGGGGCGGTTGCACCTCCTGGTGCAATCAGGGTCCGAATGGTTCACTCCATTCGACCCACTTTGAATCTTTTCAGGGGCCCAATTGCCCCAAGATTAAGCTAATGGGATCACCTCCCATTTTCATGCTTAATCATCATGCTAACTACGATTAACTCTAAGACAACTTCTGCAGCTTTGCTCCGATGCGTCAATCGCTTCTTCCGACGAGTTTCCTGCCAACTTCCGTCGATCAACCGATAACCCTCGGTGATCCTTCTGCGGACATCCGGCATACTCCTGGACTTTGCGACGATCCACTTGGCGAGTTCCGACGAGCTTCGCTTGGCAAGCTTCTGGACTTCTCGGATCTGTTCTCGCTGAACCTCCGACGACCGTCCGAACTTCCGTCGAACTCTCGAACTCCCAACGTGATCATGATCTTGACTCCGGCGCAACTCCTGCTGCTTGTCTATCTTTCATCGTAGTTAATCCTGCACACTTATCTCAACACATAGATTAGATAACAAATGACAATTGACTTCATCATCAAAATCCGAGATTCAACAGATACCATTATTGTGATCTTATCACGATCCAATTCTCATTGCATAGATCCAATGACATCACAATATATATCCAAATAATATGTGATAAAAAATAAGTAATAATAAGCAAAGAGATTGTCGCATTATGTCACAGGTGTCATCACTCACGTGATTGACTTATAGGGCACCTATAATTAACAAGATGGAGCCACTAGTGAATCTTATTTTAAAAAAAGTCATTGAGGTAAGGCCATTAGTGGAAAACTCAAGCTTTCAAAAAGCATCAAAGTAAAGAATATCAGTAGGGCTACTTGTGTCTATCATGACCCTCTTCCACTATATTGATCATCCTCATTGAGACCACCAAGGTATTATCATGATTTAGGTTAAGGAGCTCTACCTCTTCCTCCTTGAAAGTTATCTCCAGGTCACCCTTTATCCATGAGTGTTTTTCAATAGTAGCTCGGGCATAAGCCTTACAACCCGAGGAACTATCCGCCCCCCCTCCGAGGCACATCCACCAATGATAATATTAATCTACTCTCCACTTGTCCTTAAGATTGGGGTGAGAGTTCCCGGTGCTTTGAAACAAATCACTTGAGGTGCCCTCGATATATGAGCTCTTCAATCTGTTCTTTCAAGTCATAATATTTTTCAGTGTCGTGGTCGTAATCTCAGTGAAACCTAAAATATTTAGACTTGTCTCTTTTTGCTAATGGGGCCTTCAACGGGTAAGGGTCTCTGAAGAGCTACTTCTCCTTTATCTATAAGAAAACTTTGGTTCTAATTATATTTAGAGGGATTAGCTTAGGCCTTGGGTGAGGTAGCTTAGATCATTCATTTCTCCTTTACTGTGATGACCTCAGGGTTGGAACTGATTATGGTTACTCCTACTACAACCTCTTGTTGACTCCTCATGCTTGTTTGAGATCATTACTTTAACAATAACATATTGATTAACCCTTTGAAGTGTATTGGGTATAGTTACTTGTGGCTTTTCTATCAATGACCAAAAAAGGCGAAATGGCTTAAGCCCCATCATGAAGGTATGTATTTGAGTGATAGATTGATATCTATTATGCCTTGAATCTTATTTATAAACCGAGCGATAAAATCTATGAGCATTTCTTCTTCCCCTTGCTTGAGTTCAAGGAGTGTTGCTACTGAAGCTAAGGGCATAAAGTGAAGTTCAAACTCCCTCGTTAGCTAGGCAAAAGAGAAGATGAAAAGTTGCTTTCGATGAGTATACTATTCTCGTGTCGAACCTTCAATATGGTTGGGGCGACATAACATATTAGGACATTCGAGGTGTTATATAATGATGTATAGTTGTAGAATATTACAATATGTTCTATCATATAGGTACTACTGTCAAATGCTTTCAAGGATGAGAGAGAGACGTTCGCTAGAATCGGTTCCGCCTATATTTTCTAGGTGAATGATGACAAACTCAAGATAGGGTTGACCAACGTATCCCTATTTGATTGTTATAACGCTCATTATATCTTCTCTAAATGTTAGTTTATCTGCTATAGTTGGATCCATAAAGAATCCTCTGTCGAGTCCGCTAACTAGGTCTCAAATTTAGGTAAGACAGGATGAGAATGGTACAGTCAGTTGAATTCTACAATCATAGACCAAAGTGCCCCCTAGGCCAATGGTTCAATAGGCCTCAAGTGCTCTTGAGATGCCAACATCGCATCAAATCTGGGAATTTCGACAAGTGTCGATGGCAATGGAGTTGGAGACTACAACTTTGTTAGACCAACTAGGGCAAAAGTAGAGCGATATCTTGTATCATGCTTCTTAGCAACTATACTTGCTATGTGAGGTTCAAGAATACCCCAAATCCTTTCACCAATTTGTAGAAAGGATGGCTATTGCCCCCCTTGAGTAAAAGTATTATGGGTCGGGGGCAAAACCACTTCACTCGAGCATTCATTAAGAGGATTAATGGGAGAGTGTTCCTACAACATTGGGTCCTCCTTCTAACGTTTAATATTATGGGAAAATATTATTAACATCCGAGTTAGCCCAATGTGGTTCAGATCCATGTACGTAGGGTTATTTGAGGTAAAAACACCGAGCTCATGAGGTATCATTTGCATAAAAGACCAAGATTGAGAGAGGTTTTTCGACATGATTCCTCTTATATCCAAGTTAAATAACTTAAGGTCGATGACTGCAGTCAAAAAGTGATCCATTGACTATATTAAAAGTGAACTTTTATATATAGTAGTAAAAGAATGAAATATTCTATGAAATATTATTCAAGAATAGCTTTTAACTATCTTTAATAATCTTAATTTGATCTTATTGTCCATATAGACCATAAGGGTGGAGAAAGTCTATATCTATTTGTTTTGGACCTATGTTCACGTGGGTAGATTGGGATAGCTTTTATATCTTTTAGACATATATTGGATAGTGATTGATCGATAATATACTTCCTATTAGAATAATTAAGTTATTACCCTAATAGCCAACTTCAACTCATCATAATTTTCATATCACCAATAATTCAATTAGAAAGAAGAGTTATTGGATAATAAACATCGTATAAAGTATAACAAACATTATTTCTCACTTCATTTGTAACAAAAGTACGTTATATTTTTATAATCAGAACTCATATTAAACAATCCATATATTGAATTTAACAAGTAAAAAATATCCATTAAAAATCTTTTGAACTTTTGTCATTTAATTTGTAAAATCTTATCCCTTTTTTATTTATGGACATATCTAAAAAATAAATTTGCTTTGTTTGGTAGGACTAAGAAAAATATTAAAAGATTTAACACCTTCTTGTGCTCATAAATTTAAAGTATGACATGTGAATCTAACATGAAAAAATATATCACCGAAAGCTGTTGACAAACCTATTTCAACTTAAGAATAGATGCAATATTTGATGATGCATTATCAAAGAAAATTAAAGAAATTAATAAACTAAATTAACTCTTTTAAATACATCTAATTATTCTATAAATATTATGAACAATATGTCTTTAATCAATACCTCTAAAGATAATTGTTTACTTTTATGTGGTTCAATGACTATGAACCAATGACAAATAATTCTTAGTGCATTTACCAATTATTGCTCCAAATATCACTACAAATAGCTTACAGCCATCAAAAGGTCAAAATAAAATTTATATTTTTTTTTATAAAATTTATGAATAGTGTGTGTGAGAGTGGTCCTAGAAACACGTTTTGCAATAGAATTTAAAATATTTTGATAATAATTAACAAAACCTAATTTTTATCAAAAATGAGAATGAAATGTTCAACAGAAATAAATTTGACTAATTCCTTTATATTTTTTAACAAAAAAATAAAATATTTGAGAATGATTAATTGCCTACCAAGAAATTTGACTTTGTTTTTTTCAAAACCTGCCCGAGGATGATATTTTTCTCAATGTGTTTCCTAAACGTCTGATACTCGCATCGATATAAAACTTTGGGGGCAATAATTGCCATCAAGACTTGTTATTTTCTTAAATAGATTTGAAGATATATGAAAGATATCTAACTTGTTGTGTCAAAGAGACTGAGAAGATTTAAGAGCAATAGAGAGATTTGGGAAGATTTGGTTAGTCGAACTACTTGTTATTTAGTTGTTGAGAGGGTAAAACTATCTAAATTGAAAGTCCAAACTTGTCTAAGGCGTGTTGTCGAAGTACCCCATATGGAACTGCATCCTACATCCATGGTGGGTCGGGTAACGTGAACCCTACGACATGTGCGGAGCTTCCAGATCAGGGAGCTCATGCACCGCCGTGCGCCTTCCCTGAAGAAGACGATTTAGCCATAGACTCCCCGGGGCTGGACGTGTGCACCGTCGGACTGTTTTGCGCTGTGCTCTATGCTTATTTGTTTTCTTCTTTTCCTTTTCTTGAGAGACCAGCCGAATGGTATTCGATGTCCTTTGGTGAGTTGCCCTTCATCATCGTATACGTGTGTGCATTTGATCATCAGTTGTAGAAGCAAGTTAAGTGTGCAGATCTCCATAACCACATACCTCATGATTACCTGCTGCTTGTATAATGCTTGCCTCTCCAACTTTCTTGATTGATTTAGCTTAATTTACCTGAATCACAAACACACCGAACTATCCTAATCGAAGAAGATAAAGCACTAAAGACATATGGGGACAAAAAAGAAGATTTTTGGCTTTTTTGTTAGTCTTGTTTATCCAAGCTTAGGTACATTCACCTATGAACTATTTTGAGATCGATGTAATGAATAGAACTTAATAGCGCAGCAATCACGGTTAAATGCAATCTCCAGTACTTCAAAATTACAGCTAAAACATATAAGACTTGCACTAATCTCACAATCTAGCAAGAAGCTGGCCCTGTTAAATTCAATCCCCAATACTTCAAAATTACAGCTAAAACATATATGACTTGCACTAATCTCACAATCTAGCAAGAAGCTGGAAACAGGATGAATAGCACACTAAACATGAAAATGATTAAACTAGGGCAAATCTGGGTGAATCATATAAACATTGCATGGAAATAACAATAGATACCTGGAAACAGGTGTCGGCCTTACAGACACTGTTGTTTATCAGAAAGCAACAAACTGAAACCTCAAGGATGGATGGAACAGTGCCTATTCTACTTTCTTCCTCGTGATTTGCTGTCAAAATGAGCAGCCTTTCTCTTCTTCTTGTGCACAACCACGGTAGGACCTCCTCCACCCTGTCTAAATGGCATGCCAAGAAGCGCAAGCAATCTTTGCGCCTCATTATCTGTCTTTGCGGTGGTTGTTATGCAAACGTCCATTCCCTTCTGCTTACCAAGGGCTTCATGTCGGATCTCTGGGAACACACTCTGATCACGGAAGCCGATGCTATAGTTTCCATGCCCATCAAAACTGTTTGGATTGACACCTTGGAAATCTCTGGTCCTTGGGAGCCCAAGGTTTATGAGTCGGTCAAGAAATGAGTACATTACCTACAACAGGCAAGTGAGTAAAAAAAAAGAATTTTTCCCTAAGTTGCCAACTCTACTTTTGGATAAGAAAATGAATGTTTCACAATTTAATGACAAAATGGCAACAAGTATCAGAAACAAATAGCAGCTAAATGCAAAAACAGTGTATGATTGGCATGTAGAAGAATAGCACAAGGCACAAGTAACCTTAGTTAAAATGTATGGAATTACTTAGGAGCTTTACAGGTTTGCCATGTGCCTACAAATAAGCATTTGTTACAGGATCAATGATATAACAGCCTGATTGACATGTGTCTGTATACAGGATTTAAAATGTTCACGATACCCAAAAAAGATGAAAAAAAAACAATCAATCTAATCTATATTAATGTTTAATGAAAAATTACTGCAAGCTATGTTGATTCATGGCCATACATAAACTTTCCATGTGTTTCCAACAGACATGCTACCCATCATTTTGACACAGATCAAGGACACATTAACATATCAAATACATAACTCGCAAAACTGGGAGCTAAGAATTGACTATGCATGATAGTGTTGCAGTAAGAAATCATAACCATTCATCATGACAAAAGGCTATCTGCCCAAGATGCAACATTTCAAAAACTCAAACTCACATCTCATGGAATCAGAACCAAAAAAATTATGCAAAACACTCGATATCCAGCACAAGAGATAAAGCACTGCAGTCCTTGATATATTTAACTTTTAGCATAGTTATGGCTGTGACATATTAATGGAATTACAAGAAACTTTTATCCAAAACATAGTACTCCATACAAGAGTTTCTTTTTACATTACCTAAGGGGTGTTGCTGCTAACTTCCTTAATCTGAGTTTCTCTCGCCAAAAAATCCCATGAACTACTTCTAAATCAATGCTATAAAGTTGTTCTTAGGTCAAAGAGGATGTTTATCAAAAGTAAGAAGAAAATTGAAGAGAGATCAAGCAGAGAAAAGTTGATATTGAAACATTTGTTATGAATTAATATCCTTATACAGATGATATACTTCTTACAGAATTCTAATTCCTAAATTTGCAGTTCAAAACCAATTAGCAAAAAACATAAGTTTAGGTGGGCCGAGGGATCACTTACATTACCGCGGAGGGTGACGGCAATGCCAACAGTGGCGCCCTCCCTCAGCTTGAAAGCAGCAATGGAGTTCTTCGCCTTGGTCTTCACCGGCCTCTGCCCCGTTATCAGCGCCAAGTCTTTCATTGCCGCCTCCAACCCCTTCGAGTTCTGCTCCGCATCCCCCATTCCACAGTTCACCACAACCTTCTCTATCTTGGGCACCTAGAAACTCACGCCATCAAAGACCACGCCTTTTAACGAAGTACAATCGAGCGGATAAGGGGAGGAAGAAGAGTGAGCTTGAGGAGGAAACCCTAACCTCGTGGATGTTCTTGTAGGAGAACTCCTCTTTGAGGAGGGGGACGACCTTCTCCAGGAAGGCGGTCTTGAGACGGTTGACCTTCTCGGCCTCCGTGCGGTCCACAAGAACTATGCCGGTCGGCGACGACGCGAGCGACGGGGGTGAGGCGGCGGCGGCGGAGGCCCTGACGGCCTGCCGGGTTGTTGTGGAGCTGAGGCGGATAGCAGGCTCCCAATGAGTGGGAAGATGGGGAGGCTGAGCGGCGAGCAATGAGAAGCGTACCGCAGAAGCGGAGGCGGCGATTGCCATTTGGGCCGCAAGGAGGACGGCGGACGGATCGAGATAAGATTGAGACGAGTTGTAGTTTATACCTTCCAGTGGAGTTGATAAGGTAGTACGATTGTGCGTGTTCGTGGATTGGGTTCGATTGATTTGGGACCGATTTGTACATTTGAGTCATTTCTTGGTAGATTGAGTTCGATTGACTGCGCTCGCGTCATAGAGGGCACCAGTAATGAGACGAGTTTCCCAACATCTTATCGATATTTATAATGCTTATAGTGATCAAAGTAATTGTTATAAATATTTTAATTAATTAAAGGTTCTTCAAAATAAAGAGACGACCATGAGAAACTAATGTGACTACCGAAAGAGTGTGTAAGAGAGTGTGTGTGTGTGTGTGTGTGTTGGATATTTCAAATTATTGGAATTTCATAATATATAATTTATATGTTTGTATATTCAAATTTATGAATTATTTATCTCAACGTAATCTCCTACATTATAAAATGATTTAGATAAATATTTTTATATTTTATTATTGATTAAGAAAACTATGTAATTATTATATTTTATAATATCTCTTTATGTATATATATATTCATACTCACTATCAATAAAAATTCAAACTAATCATTTCTGGAATGAGTCTTTATATATATATATATATATATATATATATATATATATATATATATATATATATGTATATGTATATATATATATGTATATGTATATGTATATATGTATATGTATATATATATATATATGTATATGTATATATATATATATATATGTATATGTATATGTATATATATATATATGTATATGTATGTATATATATGTATATATATATATGTATATATATATATATGTATATATACATATATATATATGTATATATGTATACATATATATATATATACACATATATACATATATATATGTATACATATACATATGTTTATATATAAATATATATGTATATATGTATACATATACATATACATATGTATATATATATATATATGTATATGTATATGTATATGTATATGTATACATATATACATATGTATAAATGTATATATATACATATGTATATATATATGTGTGTGTATATATATACAGAGCTATAGATAAACACACATCATTTAAATTTTGTTTTACTAACTTCAGTTCTAGAACTATAGTTCTCTAACTTTAGATCGATAATTACATATTTGCTTTTCATAATTTTGTTGTGGTCAATGTATATTCTTACAAGCAAAAGAAAAATTAAATTCTCCTTATAGAAAATTTTACAAGGATCATCAAAATAAAATAACAATGACTCACATACTTTCTTTTAGATACTCTTTGTGTTTCTTATGTTATAGTTTCTTTCTCCCTTTCCGAGATCTAGAAGAATGAAAGCCAAAGAAAATTAATTGCATAACCTCCATTTATCTAATATGTGATACTTTATATGCAATAAACAACAATGTAGTATTTCTTTTTGCATGACAAACAACAAGATAGTAATATTCTTAAGAAGAAGAAAGAAAAAAGGTCTATGGAAATTGTTTTGGCGAGTAATTTAGCATATGAATGAATGTTTAGAAACGAAGTAGACCAATAACCCCCAAGTTGAGGAACTTCTAGGAGCGATGAAAGATAGTAAGCTAGTTTATTTCCACTTGATGGCACACTCCAAGCTTATCGAAGAGATGAACCTTTAAGGATAAACATAATGGATCTACTTAGTATATAAGCTGAATGTCTGCCTCAACCATGTTGATGAACAGATCAGAGGTATATGTAATCTGAAGAAAAAACATATGAAGCGACTATACGATTGTTTCATGAGAACTTAAAGATACAAGTACGAACTCATGTAAGTATCGCATGCAAACTTAAAGGTAAAAGATAGAACTCACTACCCACCTCTACCAAACTTAAAGGTAATAAAGCTTCAATTTTGAAAAATTACTAGAGTGACTGAGTTGCTCTCTTTTTTCTATCCCAACTTTAAAAGTGGCGGCAACAACAACACCGATGACAGCAACAGTGACTCTCTTAAATTTATTTTTTCTCCCAATTTCAAAAACAGCGATCGCGATCACTTAAACTATAGTTTTGTATTCATCTATAGTAAAAAACACACATTATCCTATAGTCATTTATTAAACTGTAGTTTTTAGTTCATCTATGGTTTTCGAAAACCACAATATAAAGGATGAGTTAATACAACGCATATGAATTGGTATTAGAGATTTATAACTGCGATTATACAAAATCGCACTCCCTTATATGCAATGAAAGATCACTTTTGTTGTAGTGCAGGTGCGTACATCTGAGCTGAATGCGATTATACAAAATCGCACTCCCTTATATACCTGACAAGATCTTTCGATGCTAAGTTAACAAAGAACTTAAAAGGATGAGTTGCCCTCCTTTTATAGGCCTCGAACTAGATTATCAATAAGGAATATTCCCATTTAAATACGATAAAAAATGGACTACACCACATCATTATCTAACTATGTGGTCTTAGCTAATGCCACATCGTCCTAATTGATTGCCTATGGTTTCATTGGATGTCAAACCGTCAAGTTTTGATTAGCTGTAAGTCTCGCCATATCATTTGTCCTTGTATTATGCTTCGAGTAAAATGTTTCTCTAACTTGGAATTCAATAGCTTTTACTTGAGTCAACTTGACATCTTTTATATGCAACCAAATTGGTTAAATAATATATGTATATTTTGTCGATGTAAAATGAGTGAGACATATAAATACTCAAATAGATAAGTCTAGATCAGAGAGAGTTAGAGGTGAATGTATATTAGGAAATATTCTTTCTTATGTATGAGATGAGGGAAGATGGTCTTAAGATAATTTGACGTTTAATATATCGACTGTGAAGGAGCACGATAAAGGTTTCAAAAGTATTATAGAATATCAAAGATATAGTTCAAGTTCTTCCACATCATCATTGTTTAATGGAATGAACATATATATATATATATACTGGCTGTTCCATTGCACGCCAGGACCATACTGCTCACTTGGACTGGTCCCGTCTTCTTCGTTCCTACTGTGGAAAGATTCTTCAGAGCTAGTCATCATGGTACGTGCTTTTATTTGTCGCATCAACGATGAATCGGTCCCGTTCCTATGCAATGCGAAGAGATTTTGGACAGAGTTATTTATCATCGTATATATTAATGGAACACAATGGCAATTCAGGTACATGCAATAATTGTAGATAGAACAATGATTGATCTGTTGATTCAAGTGTGGCAGTGAGATTATACGTGAGTAGTTTCTATATTTTCTATTTGCCTACTTAGATTTGATCCGAAATCCAATCGAATCGATTTTACGGTTAATTAGTTCCAAATCAAATTGAAACTAATCCCAAATTATTTTATTTTGATTCTTAAGTTTAAAAAATCAAAATTATCAGTATCAAAATCGATGATTCCCATTTTGATTCGAACCATTAGTTTCATAATTTTAATTTTTTTTTATTTATTTAAAATAAAATTATTTTTTATATTTTAAAATTTTAATTAAAATAATAAAAAATTAAACGGTTTGAACCGAAACTGAAACATGAGGTTCTGGATTTCTGATTTTGAGAAATTGGAGAAATAGAACCGCCCGTGCCAAACCGTGGTTAGGTCTACCGGTGTTCTCTCGTATGGTTCCCTCCTTCGTTCCTAATTGACCATACAAGGACAAGAAACATGTCCGGAAAACACAAGGTAAGATACCTTAACTGGTCAAGCCTAACAACAAGGTAAGATACCTTAACTGGTCAAACAGTAAGAGGGTACAGGAAGCAAAGTAAACAACCAACAGCACGAACTCGAGGAAATAGAGTTAACGAATGGCAATTAATTATTTGTGCTCCAACACACAGTGACGAGTCGTAGCAATGAGAAGAAGAAGCAGGCAGGACTGCAACCCGTGGCATCTACAGCATCGACAAGGATAGAGGAGAAGAGATGTACATAATGCGTCGCCATTGAATGGCGATGCTGCAGCTTCTCACAAGTGCAGACGAGGTGGAAGCCTGGAATGGCTCCTACGGAGGAGGAGGTCGGGGGTTCGGTCGTAGCCGGAGAACACCTCTTCCCATATCTCTGCGAATGCACGAAGGATCATGCCGTGGTGGCGCGGCGAATTGAGCGCAAGAAACCGGCGGAGCAACGCTCTCAACTCCGCATCGTCCATGATTTCCTTCTCGACGATCATATGCAGCATCGACCTCCGGAATTCACCCAGCGGATCCACCGTCTCCTTCACCACCACCACGCTCTCCTCCACTCTTTTCCCGCCTCGGCTGCTGCTCCGCCAATTCCTCATCCTCTCTTCCCTCTTATCGTCGATGGCGTTGAGCTGGCGCAGAAGATCGGAGAAGCTAGGCGTGCTCGCCGACCTCTCCGTCTTCGGCTCCGGGTGCTCCGCGTAGGAGGAGGACGACGATGCGGAGGTCATTGTGAGGGTGTCCGCGGAGGACAAGTCCTTGATGCTCCGTGGGGATCGCAGAGTCATGTTAGATCTACTGCCGAAGCTGCTCGACACCGAGACCGAAGTGGAGTCGGTGCAGACGCAACCGAGGGCCAAAAACGAGCTGCTGCTCCTCCTCTTCTGCTGCACACTCGAGCTCATCTTGTCTTCTCCTCGCGCGAGATCTCTGACGAAGCTGGTGCCTACTTGGGTGCATGCTTTGTAGGCCTGGTCATCCCACGGTGCCTTCGCCTCGCACTTCAAGCAAAGCAAATGGTCCCTCTTCAAGCATGTGATTGCTGATACAGAGTGCTCCAGCTAGTTCTACAACCAGCTATATATCAATTAGTGTTTGGTCTGTGTAGTAGACGTAAAGTTTGGGACTTGGAAATGATGGACGTGGGGCAAGTTGGTGGGAAGTTGATCACTACTCGTAGCTAAATGGACCTTTCTGCTTGGGGTTTAATAAGCTTTGACAAATTCTTTATGTGTTTCCTTCGGGACAAGTGAATTTGTTTATGGGAGTGCGTCGAATCGGCTTCTGGATGCTGACAAAAGGCTTCGTTTTCCTTCAATAGCTTATGAATAGCTGATGACTCGATCCTAACAAAATTAAACGATGATTGACATTGTACCTTAGAAAAAACTTTTACTATTATGTTTTTATTAAATGACATTTTCATAATTAATTTTCATCTATGAATGTCTCTTTTTATTAATTTAATAAAAATAGCATTGCTACTCGCCCTCGATGGCCATCATCACCTCTCTACCTTCCACTGTCATCACCCGTCGCCTCCTCTCACTCTCTTTCTCTTCTCCTACTCCTCCTCCTTCACTGCTCGTGCTTTCTCATCGCCTGTGGCCTCCTCACCCTCCTCCCTTCCCTCTGTGCAGCGTTGCCCACTGTGCTCTCTCCCTAAGCACCGCGATCATCCACTTGCTCCAAGAGCACACCATGAATGATGAGATCGGTAGCGGCTTGCGGTGTGTGGGAGAGCACGATGAGCAGGGCCACCAGCAACGATTGCAGCCACGTCTATTGAATTAAGGAATATACTATGAAAGAAATAATTTTTATTTACTAAAGAGATAAGTATTTATAGAGGAAGAGATTTTCCTCGATTAATCACTCAAATCATAATTAAATTCGTTATTCAAATCTAAGATTATATCTATCATGATTAATCAAATCAAGATTTTCTATCATACTCCCACAAGATTGAACTTTTATCAATGATGTCAATCTTAGACTAATATAATTAAAATATTTTACAAATGAGAGGCTTTGTAAGAGAGTATGTTAGTTGATTAGCAGTATTTACGTGAAAAACATATAGTTGATGTCTAACAATTTGATCTATGATAAAGTAAAAGTTAATGACAATGTGTCTCATGCATGAATAGAACACTGGATTGGTGCATAGGTAGATAGCATCGACATTATTATAGTATATTGTATGATTGAATTTGGAGTTATTGTCAAGTTCTTATAGTAGGTTGGTGACCCAATTGAGTTCTACCGCAATTGTGGCAATGACTTAGTATTTAGCTTCAATGGTGGAATTCCAAGCTAAATACTAACGTAGATATTCTATCATCAATTTTACCTACCCAAACAACATCGACAAAGACATGTAGATGAAGTGATGAGTGTTTACGAAGAATAAGTTCGTGATTGAGAGTCCTTTGAGGTTTCTTTTGAAATTTTTCATGTTAAACCTTTTGACAATAATGTCTATGTACTTGGATTGGGATAAGCCAAGCATCCTCTTAGATCTATTTATATAGATCTGAATCCTCAAGATATAGGATGCTTCCCCTAAGTCCTTCATAGAGAAATATCTAGATAGTCAAGCTTTTACCATTGAGAGCATTCCTATATCATTCCCAATGATCAGGATGTTATCCACATATAATACCAAAAAGGTGATAATGCTCTCACTTACTTTTTTGTACATACAAGGCTCATCTTCGTTCTTAACAAAGTCACAATATCTGATCGCCTCATCAAATCTTATGTTTCAATATCGGAAAACTTGCTTTAGCCTATCGATGGACCTAAGCAATCTGTATACCTTATCTGGACTCTCCTTGGACACGAATCCCCCAAACTGTATCATATACACCTCCTTCTTAAAGTTGTCATTGAGGAATATGATTTCACGTCCATCTGATAGATCTCATAGTCATTGTGTACAATAATAGCCAATAAAATTTGGATGAATTTTAGCATGGCTACAGGTAAGAAAGTTTCATCATAGTTAACACCTTACTTTGACGATACCCCTTAGCCCCTAGCCTTGCTTTATAGGTTTTCACATTTTCATTTAATCTGAGCTTCTTCTTGAAGATTCACTTGCAATCAATAGGTACGATACCCTTAGGTGCATCAACTAGGTTCCAAATTTTGTTGGAGTATATAGAATCCATCTCGAAATTCATGGCTTCTCGTCACTTCCCAGAGTCTATACTCATGATAGCCTCCTCATAAGTCTGAAGATCAATATTCTCAACATCATCTCTTCTTATATGTCTCACATATCTCTCAAGAGAATGAGATACTTTGTCGGATCTATGTAAAGTAAGAATTTATATGCTAGGTATTTGAATACACTCGGGTTATGAAATCGTGCTTAAGCTAGGTTCTCCAACCTCACTCAACTCTATCACGCTCCCACTATCTCTACTAAGAATGTGTTCTTTCTCAAGAAACATCGCTCTCTTAGCTACAAAGACCTTTTTGGTCATTTGAGTGATAGAAATAATACCCACAAGTTTCCTTGGGGTATCTCACGGACTTACATCATTCTATCCTGGATTTTAGCTTATTGGGGTTATCTCCTAATGTAGGTAAGGCAACCCCAAATCTTAACAACATTAAGATCGAGCTTCTTCCATTTTTATATCTCATATGGTGTAGATACTATCAACTTAGTTGAAGCTCTATTCATAAGGTAAGTTGTGAACTCTAAGACGTATACATAAAATGAGACAAGTAGGTCGGCAAAACTCATTATGGACCATACTATGTCTAATAGCGTGCATTTCCTCCTTTTCTATATATCATTGAGCTGAGGTGTATAAGAATGTGTCCATTTGGATATAATCTCATAGTCCTTGAGGAATTGGGTGAACAATGTACTTAAGTACTCACATCCTCGATCTAATCAAAGAGTTTTGATACTCTTTTTAGTCTAGTTTTCTACCTCATTCTTTTATTTCTTAAATTTCTTGAAGGCCTCAGACTTGTACTTCATCAAGTATACATTTTCATACCTTAAGAAATCATCATCGAATGTAACGAAGTAAAAATAACCTCTTATGGCTTGAGTCGATATGGGACCATATACATTACTATGTATGAGTTCTAATAGCTCAGTGGCTCTCTCTTTAGTTTCACTAAATGGAGAGTTGGTCAATTTTTCACGAAGGCATGGCTCGCAAGTCATATATGACTCATAGTCGAATGGATCTAAGTATTTATCCTTAACAACTTTTGGATTTTTTATTCGTGGATTTGACCTAGCCTATAATGCCACAGGTATACACTGGTCATCTCATCTCGTTTCCTCTTAGACATACTTACATTCATCATATATGGAGTAATATCTAGCATAAATAAACTGTTATGCAATGTTCCTCTAATGATAATCTTATCATCCAATATTATTGAGTAACTATTGTTCTCAAAAACTAGTTTATATCCACTAACTATTAAACATGAAATAGAAATAATATTTTTGATAATAGAAGGAACGAAATAACATGCATCTAATGCAATAGTAGCTCTACCAAGTAGATATAGGGTGATCTCGCCAATAGCCACTATAGTAACTTTTGCTCCATTGTCTATCTTAGGGTCAATCTCACCTCTCGCCAATCTCTTAGGACTTGTCCAAACCTCCAACGAATTACAGATATGATAAGAACTATCGGTATCCAATACCTATGTGTTATCATAAAAATATAACAAATGACGACTAATCATGAATATACCTAAAGCTTCTCCAAGCTTCTATTTCACCTTCTCTACAAGGTACTCTTTGTAGTTCCTCTTCTAGTGCCCACATTTGTCATAATTGAAGCACTGACCTTTGTCCTTTTCTAGGTCCTTAGCAACCTTTGCTTTACCCGGTTTGCTCTTGCCCTTGGCCTTCTTAAGGGATTTCTCTATCTTCCTTCTCTTTCTAATCTCACTAGCGTAGAGAATTGACTTCTCTTTCTTGATGATACTCTTAGCCTCCCTCAACATATTGAGGAGCTCAAGGAGAGTCATCTCAAGTTTGTTTATGCTAAAATTTATAATGAACCGAGAAAAGAAATCTAGAAGGGACTAAAGTATAAGATCTATATAGAAGTTATCCTCAAGGACCATTCCTATATACTTTAACAAACTAATGTGTAAAACTGGAATGCAGTTCTATATATGAAAAACTTTGACAAAAATCGTAGCAATTATGTGCAAAACAATTCTACGCAATTCATCACAACACACGCAGTTTAAAAACTAATCGTCGCACGAGTCAAACTGGCTCTGATACTACTATTGGAAAATCTTATCAAAGCATCACATGTGTAGTAGAAGAATAGAAAATAAAAATTATATATTTTTCAAAAAAAGATTTTGTCGTCGTGCGAAGATTAGTGCGCAAAACAAAATATAAAATCAAAAATCGCAGAGAGATTTGTTACCTAGGGAGATCATATATCCCTAAAAATATCTCAGATTTGTAAGAGTGGATGAATAATGTTAACTGTCATCCTCTCTAGTGGTGATCTACATGGTAGATACGATGAAGATGCTCCTTAAATCGTTGCACGATCTTCCTCTCCATACACACCACGTAATCAAGAAGGGGTCAATCCTTCTTGCTATCCACATGCTCTCAACTGGGGTTATCAGATGAATAAGATAGGAGAGAAAATAGGAGGGGCGGCCAAGAGGTGACTAGCCTGTGTCAACTTTTTGCCTCTCTTATATATATAGGTTCCTATCACTTAACCCTATTGGATCCTGTCCTATTGGGTATTAGATCTCTATCCAATTATCTAAGTCTTTTAGATTAGTAGATCTCTATCCAATAGTCTCTATTTAATCTTATTGAGTCTCACCTAAAAGATCCAATAATTCATTGGCTTATTGGATATCCAATAATATAGGGGCTCCAGCGGATATCTCATATTTGAACCTCTAGTTATCGTAACACATATTATATGCATATGACCCTTTAAGCTCAATATCAAGTTAGTCGTGAGTTGTACCTATCAGAACTCATTCTGACTCAGTGAATTATTATCTTCATAATAATTCACTTAACTCATCGGCTACAAACGTATTATGCCACTATGTCGTAGTCCCTGGACGATACAGGAGAATCCAATTTATTAGATATGTCTATCCTTAGTTACCATATATCTATAGTCCCTTATTCATCTAATATCCCAAATACTATATATTAAGCATGGTGCTATTAAGCCCATACGGAATTTACTTGAGTCTCGCTCGAATCGAATTTTCTCAGAGAACTCTTCTCTCTTAATTTGAATAACCTTGGCCAAGGATTTGCTTGAGCAAGAATATATAGGATATTTCTCTTATAACACCGAAAGTGTATCGATACTCAATTACCCCCATAAGGTTGACTACTACTCCTGATGACTAGTTATGCTAGATTTGGAACTTCTAAACCTATAAGTCTAGTATCAAAGAGTGGAGTACTCATATAAGACATCATTGGTGTATCGAGTCTAAGGATTATATATATAATTGGGACCACATAATTATTATTTGATAATAAGGTATCATCAATCATCCAACATTCCGTGAGTAGATTAATCAGTGAACTCATTCTCTAATGAGCACCTGCACTATATCCCTAGTATCCCCACACAAATAATTCTAAGACTAGCCACCTCCATTATATGGACAAGTATATAGTACATCAATCTGTTCGGTTATCTCGATATCCCTCTTGAGTAACCTACGATCGGGATTATTTATAGTTTATGATTAAATATGAATCAGTCTCATTATCGTAATCTCATCATGATCTGATTCTCATTGCATAGATCCATGGACATCACAATATATACAGCATACAATATAAAGTGAGAAAATATCAATAATAATAAGTAAAAAAATTACATAACGTATCACACGTATCATCACTCACGTGATTGGCTTGTAGGGCACCTATGATAAGCATGCTCTTGTGCCCACTATTCCACAGTCAGCCCCTCATTGAGTCTGATCTCTATATTAGCTCCAAGTATGCTTTCATTTGATATTGTCTTGGGTTGCTCCCCTACTTGATCTCACATTATATCCTCCAACACATTATCTCATATGATGACTCCTTGTCGCTTGCTCAATTCATTAAGCTTTGTGGAGTTATTGTCTTGAGGTACCCCTCTCATCGACATGTACGATTCATTACACATGATTTTCCCTTTAGAGAACCGAGACTTATCCCTCCTGGATATATGTCCCATTAGAGCAACTTTTCTCTTCGCATTCTTCCTTTTAGAAGTTTTGGAGACCACCATCCCCTTGGACTACTCCGTCTTCCTGAAAAATTTATGCATTATTCTAGGCCACGAATGTATTTGTTTGATTGCGACTGTGCACCAATACAACCCTCGCTGCACCCCTCAAAGTCTACCAACATGTTGAACTTACTGCAAAAAAAAGTTTTAATGCTCAATGATGCCAAGTTTCGGTCGCCTTGGGATGGTAACAGATATTTCATCGTCCGTATATAAGCCCTTGTATGAGTACTGAATTTTTCAAATTAGCAATTTGCCTTACCTTCGTGAGCTTTGCATAACTCTTTTAATCGTTGAGCAACTCATCCCACCTTGTGTGGTCTCATCCTTTACCAAACGTCCTACTTGCCTTGAGCATTGTCAAGTTTAGTTGCCAACATTGAGCTATAGCTTGAACTTAGTCATCCCAACTATCATGCACTATATGTTCTTCCTAGCTTGGGTGTCCTCATCATGCCTCTCACACAAAGGGTTGACCATTCTTTTGAATATCAATCTCGAATGCCCACTCCTCTAAGTAACTCCTTTTCGTACACCTCAATGCTTGTTTCCCCCCAAATGGTTGCACGTATTGGCTACATTCAACGCAGTCTCGCTATGTCCCCCGCATTTGCATATCAAGTATTTCTAAGTGTGTTATCCTGCTCCGATACCAACTATCACGAACTTAGCTAATTTTATCTAAATCGTGCAGTACCCTTGCATGTCTATCCGCAAATGGTCAACCTCCTTGAAACCTCCTACGGTCCGTTAAGGACATATAAAGAGAAGATGAGTCAGAGAAAGCATTTCACTTAGGATCCATAAGCAACCATTTTAGCAAATACATAATAACTAATGAAAATTACAAACATGGACTTTGCAAGCTTTGAACGGTCACACAACAAATGGTCCAAGATAGTCACTGCAGACCAAGCAAAATAGGACTGCCAAGCCTACAACCAGCCCTCTACATATTGTGCAAAGCATGAACAAAACATAAAAGCATGGATATATATGAGCATTACATCAAACACCTTATTTAAAGTTTTGTCCATGATAGTAGGGAGTAGGAGTCTATCGGCTATACCGAGGCAGATTAAGGGAGAAGAGGTGGGCACTCGGCTTGCTTGAAATCCATCGATGAGGAAGATCAGCAATGGTAGAGAAGAGTAGCCACACAAGGAAGAAGGGGCAATAACCTGAAGTTTACGATGGGTGACTTCATTAAGGAGGAAGGGGGCACTCACCTCTTATTTCTTTTCAATGGTGCTCACCTCATATAATCCGATAGTGAGGAAGACATGGGGATGGGCGATCGGAGGTGAGCTTGTTGGTGACCTCTCGGGGCAGCATATGAAGAAGGATAAACAAGTCCTTCATGAAAATGCTTTCATCCAATTCTGTTGTCGTGGCAAAGAGGATGGCTCGGGCCGGGCAGTGTATGTCGGACAGGAGAATTGGTGGTTCATGATCCCGACCCGGTTCCTGAACTTATCGATATTCATCACCCAGTTTGAGGTATGCTGATTTGAAGTCCACCGATCATATTAGTAGTAGTTGTGAGCATAGTATGTCGTCGAGCAAAGGAGACTGCTTCTACCAAGAAAGATATTGTTATTTGAGAAAGATCGCTAAGCATAAGTTTTGTTGTCTTGATGTCATCGACGATAGATAAGGAAAACGATCAACGAGTGGACGCTATTACGGTAGATCGACGATGGTCATGAGGCAAGCGCTCAGTGTAGAGTTGGGTTATTGTTGCTACAACAATAGTAAGCTGATCAATAGAGAAATTACTATCAAGTGAAGGGATCATCAAAGAAGGAAGAAAACCGATAGCGAAGAAAGGAGTGATTACTATCGTCGGACAACAAGAAAGGGAAGGCTTGCTCAAGGCAAGATATGCTTTGATACCATATTGAATTGAAGAATATACTATGAAAGAGATGGTTTTTATTGACCGAAGATGATTATATAGGTTTTGAGGAAGAGATGTTGTTCACTCAATAACTTAAATTATAATCAAATCAGTTATTCAAATTTGAGATTGTCTTTGTCATGATTAATCAAATCAAGATTTTTTATCAATGTCCCACTACAATATAGTGGGTGATGCTACACGGAGAAAAGGAAAGAGGGAGAGAAGGCGAGGGTTGACGTTGCTTGTGGTGGGAGCAGAGACAATTGAGGGAAAGGAGGAGGAAGTGACAAGCGACACCACTCGCTTATTGATAGAGAGCAAAGAAGTATTTTTGTTTAATTGATGAAAAAAATCCTAGATAAAAATCAGGATACGTCATTTGATTAAAAATCTCAACAATGAAGATTTTTTTAAAATAAAATATCCAAAAAAGATTGACGATGAACAACCAGTTTTCTTGTTTGACCGAAGAATAAAAGAAAAAATAGCATTATGATCTATCGTCTTTCTTCGTGTAACATAAACAGTGGATACGGTCCACGATATATAGGGTATCGAGGATAAATTTAGCTATGACTTGTTGGATCTCTCCCTTAATATCAATAACTTAATCTTTTTTTTAAGAAAATCATATACTATCCATCAGTCAATTACATGACTAATTACATCTTACTTCTTCTTTTCAATATATAGTTAATCAATGAAGCAAAAATCTTGTTGGTGATAAAGTCTGTGTTGTGGTGAACGTAAACATCTCATCCCGTCCGAAAAAAGAAATAAAAACCAGTTCATGGACCCATGATGGGCCCACCACGATTTGGGCAAGACATCATGCGTGGGTCCCAACACCTACTGCAATCGGTCAGCTCTACCATGCGCATTGGTAGAGAGAAACAGCAGCAGCCGGTTGGGTCCCACGAATTCTACCATAACCCAAACTTAGCTACACCAAAACTAAATTTGACTCAATTCAAACTCGACTAAGTGAAAGATGATCTCTACACAGGATTAAGTAAACATGTAAAGGCAAAGGGCGAGACAAAAAGGAGGCCTCAGCCTCACTGGAAATTGTCCAAATAGAAAAAGGCATAATCGAGAGACCTACATAACTGTGATAACCAAAAAACCTATGGGCAGCAGGTGGCTGAATCATGCAATACCATTGATGCATCAAAAGTACGTTGGACAAAGGCGATGTTAATTTCTAATTTGGGAGAGATGTAGGAATACGTTGATGATTCAATCAATGTTATGTTTAATATAGTCCCCACAAGTTTTAGCTGCGAGTGAGGAAATCCAGGGACATGCATCTGGACTCCCACACATTATTAGCCATGAAAGAGCATGGCCAAATCAACAAGACATGTAGGGCATTCCATGAAGGGGCGGGCAGTTGGCACATCTTGGATTCTTGCTCGTCGTCACAGTCGTGCCCTCTGTCTTGTCGCCCGAGAATATTTAGATGGTGGTGGAGACTGTAAAGGTAGCCGAGCCCTGCTCAGTGCTGGGAATGATTGCAATGCCTGCTAAGCTTTTAATGATGAGGGAGATGGAATGGCCTTCCAAAAGGGATGTTTTGATGCCTAATATTATAACCAGCATATGACGTGGATTTGGATAGAATAGATGGATGGTAATAAATCCAACTTTTCAATTATTTGTATCAATTCCATCTCTTTTGTTTAGTTTTGGATGTTCATTAATTTAATATGATTACGAAAATAAACATAGATATTTGGATTTGGGATGAGTTTTAATAATTGAGTAATTAATCCATCTAGGAAATGAATCAGATAAAATAAATTCATGCTAATATTTTTGATATCCACACAAATATTATAGAATTGCTTAAACTACACTAAAACGTTTAAGAGGTTTGAGATTATTCGAGTAGAGAAGTAAATATAAAAATGGATTTGAAAAATAATTATTGGAGAATGAAGAAGGTAAATTTTAATGTCTTTAACTCATATTATATAGAATTTATATAACAGATCATATATAAGTATAGAAGTCACACATATAGTTAACACATATCTTTTGTGTTAAGATAAAAAAAATTAATTTCTGAATAAATAACCAGTATATAACTCTCATTGATAGACTCTAAATTATAGTCAGACTTAATAGACAATTATCATAAAAAATAATATATTAAATTTTTTTATTTTATCAAACTAAGAGTTTCAACCTTTTTTTTATATCATGTCAAATCTAATGAAATTATACTTCATTTAAAAAAATAATAATCAGATTTTTTAAATTCTTTTTCAAGTATAACGTTAGATGAACATTTTCATATAAATGCAAAGAATATCGATCAATAAATACTTATAAAACAATAACGGTTCAAAATATTTTTTTATTATCAATATTTATTTTTTATAATACTTTTAAATAATAAAATGACTTCTAAATTACATAAAATATACATTAATGCCTTTAAAAATAAACTAGAAAGAATCATTAGATACTTATCCGAATTGTATGTCCTCGATGGAATCATACAATTTTGATGTTTTTTTTCTTCTAAAATAACTATTATTTCTTCTTTTATTCTCTTCACGAGATAAATATCAAATTAACTAGGATTATCAAAATCAATCAATATATAATATAGACAATAATATTATTAATATGAATATAAGAGAACTTTAAATCATACCTAATATAATTTTTCAAACTTCATCTGAATCCATTTGATATCAAAATGAGTTCTAATAAATTTTCACTCTTATTTTTATTTTCCTCTCATTTTCTTCTCTTCTTTTTTCTCTCTTTCTTCCTTCTATTCTCAGTACGCAAAAGACCAATTCCTCTCTCTCTCTTTCCATTTCTCCCCTTTTTTTTTAAGCCTCCTTTTATTTCCTTCTTTCTTTCTCCCTCGTCTACTTGCACGATTTTTTTCTTTCCCCTCTCTCTCTCTCTCTCTCTCTCTCTCTCTTCTTCTCTTCTTCTGATCCTTCCCTCCTCCCCTTCTCTCGTGTTTCGTTTTCTTTTTCCTTTTATCTTAAGCTGCCAAAGAGATTGAGATGTTGCACGACGAGGTGTGTAAAATTTCTTTTAAGCTTATTATTCATTACCCCTTTTTTACTATTGATAATATTTTTATTATTGACATTCCTTTAAAAATAATAAAATAATATTTTATAATTTATAATCTTAATATTATCGATTTCTTTTTCATAACCCTTTATTTCGTTGCCAACCAACACCACTCACCGCCCCTTTGATGTCATATCCTCCAAGGAGGAAGAAGGAAAACAAAAAGAGTATTTATACCTATTTATATAGCGGTAGTTTAGAAAATTTTATAAAAATTAAAATTAGATTGTAAAACTATTATTTTTGACTTTTTACAATTTCGTGCTTGATAATTTCTCTAGTCATAAACAATTCATTAGTTAAAATTAGGATATTACACAACACCATTATCCCTATAAGTTACCTTACGAGAAATGCAAGACTAGAATTTATATAAATAACTTACAATCCAAATTTCATATACTTGATTAGAAGTCAATCAATTATATAAAAGATCCATATGCATATTTAATTACCTCATTAAGATTCATAGTATCCAAATCCGAACAAAATTTAAGTTTAAGAAAAAAATAAAATAATTTAATTATTCCTTTAGGCACATCCATATACCAAAAAACTCACTAATACCAAAACACTCTTTTTATTAAAGCTTACAAAATCATTTTACAATCGAAATTTGCTTTTAAATACATAGAAATATAGATATTTCTTTTTTCTTATACAAAATTATAACATAGATTTCATATAATCTGCAAATCAAAACTAAGTTTCATCTATTGTGCCCTCATCGATCACCACTCTTCGTCTCACCTCCACTCGGCTTGGTCGCACTTTCCCCTGCCAGTAGTCCCCTTCCACCTCGCACTTGGCTATGTGGCCTATTAGCTCTCGCCATGGTCAATTACAACCCTCATGCGAGAAAGCAGGTGTTGTCTATTGGTCTTTGTCATGGTTGATTACATGCCTCGCCCTGATCATCAACGAGAGAGGAGAGAGAAGAGTTCGAATAGAGAAGAGGCAATGATGGATCCAACATGAGCCAATAGGGTTTGTGGAGATGATTGTGACCCTCGCATCCCCTCCTACCTTGTGTGAGGGCCACGATCGACCACTATAAGTGCCAATAAGCCAAGTAGTAAGGATTATAGGCAAAAAAATTTTAAAGTTATGAGAGCAAAATAATCTTTTCATATAATCAGAGTTACTTTGTGGGAATTTTTCAAAGTTGTGATGCTTTGAAAATTTTCTCAAAGTTATGATTTTTTTCAATAATTTGCCCATTTATAAATAGATTATCAATGTTTAAGGTAAGATGGACCTTACTACTCGATTGACATATAATATAATAAGATAATGTAAAACTTCTCATATGTGAAATATTGAGAAGTTCTTTATGAAATATTTCAAGACAAAATCATCAAAATTAGTTTTTGTAACATTATTGAACCACAAAATATATTGTAAGCTAATAAATATTTCACATAATATTTACAAAACTTATAATTTTTCCACGATTGCAAACTTACATAATTTATTGTAATATTTTTAAAATAATAATTCTTTAAAAAATCAACTAGTAACCATGTCGATAACACATAAACTTTTTTACTTGAAAAATAAATTAGACAAAATCATTTGAAACTTACCTTAATCATATATATTCAAAAGATCCTTTTTTCCTAAATAATATAAAGAGTATAAATTAGTATTATAAAACTTAAAATGCTAATATGATAGATGCCATTTAGAATTAAACTTTGATACTCATTTATTTTATTCTTATTATTCCTTCAAATATTCTATGGATATATTTTATTTTTTTATATTAGTAGTCAATAATTGGGTTAAGGTCTATTTTAACCCTTGTAATTTTGGTTATGGACCTCTTAAGTCCTTATGGTTTACTCGTATCTAAAATGATTCTTATATTTTCAAAAATCATAGTATATAAGCCCCTCCCGTCAAGTCTGAATTAATAGACATTATAGTTTGCTGACGTGATATGTCAACTCATAACAAAATATTAATATAATGAAAGTGACCATCACCAGCAATACCGAGTCGTTGCTACTTAGCACGGTGTCGTACTCATGTAGCCTCTCCCACACTAATGACAAGCTAAGGAGCTTCCAATCTTGCCTCAGGTGGATGTGCATCGACCAGTTTGATGCTAAACATGCATTAGTCTCCTAATCTTTCTTCCTCCTCATGGTCGTCTTCATCCCTATCGCCTTCTACTTCATCCTCTCTTACACCTCCACCCATCATGCCTATGACATGGTAGTCCAACTCTCCCTTACCTCCGCCTCCGACCTCTTGTATCTATACCTCTTTGCCTTCATCCATCGTTACGCTCTGTACTGCTTCCTCTTCCTCGATAAGTTGGTCGAGGAGAGCGAGTGGGTGTGGAAGGGTTACATGGACCAACTCAACCACTCTTTTCATTTACTCTCCATCGTTGTGATGATATGCTTCACAAGGGAGGTGGCTTACAAGGTATGATGGTATTAATCAAGATCGAAATGGGTGTCATTCGCAGTGGTGGGCAATGCCGTGGTGGGCGACTTGGAACTAATGAGTTGGATCAATCGGATGTCACTTGCTAACTCCAGGGCGCATGGCACCATGTCGCCCACCATCGCGAACGATACTTACTCCGTTCCCAACGTGTATCACATACCTTGTAAGACACTTCCCTTGCGACGAGGTAGAGGTAGGAAAGGCCGAAGGCGGAGGTTGTAATATCCCTCATTTTTGAAATTTCTATAACGACCTATTTGTAAATATAAAAATTTTAGTGATTAAACTGTTAAAGTTTAAAAAAATAAAAAATAGTGATTTTTATCCCACCGTCTCCCACGCACCTTTGTTTCCCAGACCACCTCCCTCGATGCTCTCACCCCACGCAGTGACAGAAACAAGGCAGCAACCTTCCCTCCTTGTAGTGACTGAAACGTAAACCCCCCACCACCTCCTCACACCTTCCGTCGCAATTGCCGATCGTCGCTCTTTCCTCCCCTCTTCGCTACCGGCATCGACAGTAACCACCGTAGCCTTATCCTCAACCGCTCGCGATCCCTCAACATCGCTAATATCTCCTTCCATGGTGCGATAGAAACAAAGCAACCTATGCACCTTCTGCCACAACCGTCGGTTGCCGTTGTTTCCTCCCCTCTTCACTATCGAAATTGATAGCAATTGCCACAGCCTTGTCCTCAACTGCTCGCGATCCCTTGGAATCACCAGTATCTCCTTCCATAGTGCGATAGAAATAGATAATTGGTTATTGCTGCTCCTAGCCCTTAGTAACATTGCTCCTAGTGTCTCATCCCACGGTAGTAGCAACCTCCTAGCCTCGGTAGCAACCACCCAGCCTCGACGACAGCCTTAGTAATTACTCCCAATCGTGCTACCATCACTGTCTCATAGCCACACCCTCAACACTGCCTCGGGCTGACGTCATTGAATGTTGCATTGAATAGGCAGTGTGATGCCCTTGACTAGATATTAGAAACAAGAAATGAGGGTTAACAGTCTTATGCAATAGCTATTGACAACTCAATGAAAGCCCAAATAGAAGCCTTTGAAATCAAAATTGAGAACCGATTGCAAGAAATCCTTAACGATTTAAAAAAGAGCCTATTGGAGAGCTTCAGCAAGTTTCAACAAGATAAAAGTTTAAGTCTTACCTTGAACCGATTTGGAGATGCAGGAAAAAGGAACCAAGAATAGAACACAAGCTACCTATGCATAAAGGTGAAATTCCCAAGATTGGAAGATGGAAATCCGACCAGTTGGATCTCTAGGGTAGAAAAAAAATTTCATTTTCACATAACTCTAAAATAATTTAAGGTGGAAATAGCTTCAATCCAACTAGATGGAGATACAATATAATAGTATGATTGATACGAAACTTATCATGAGATCCCCTCTTGAGAACAATTTAAGAGAGGGCTTCTTGTTCACTTTGGATTATCTAAATATAAGAATATTGATGGGTAGCTCACTAAAATTCGTTAGATTTCTACAGTGCTAGAATATCAAAGCAGACTTGAATGATTATCAAATCAATACAAAGACTAGTCTGAACGATAATTATTGGTAACATTTATTGAAGAACTTAATTCAAATATCCGGTGTGAAGTCAAAGCTCACCAACACCGCACTATGACAACTACAATCTCATTTGCATGTTTGCATGAGGAAAAAATTAGCAGGAAAAATCGTCGAAACAGAAGTGACAACAAATAAATGATCAGCAAGCTCCCGGCCCCATTTATTCCCAACCGAAACCCTAACAAGACTAACTCGAAAAGAACTCAAGGAAAGATCGACAAAGAGTTTATGCTTGCACTATGATGAAAAGTAGAGTATGGCGCATTGATATAAATAAGGGCAACTTTTGATGATTGAACTAATTGGGGAAGAACCGGAAGCTAACAACGTGGACTCCGATTATAAAAGTAAGGATTCTAATAAAAATGTTGGACTTATCATACATATAGTGCATGCATTAGCTGGCTACTCTATCTTGCAAACTATGAAAGTTGGAGGAACTTTGGAATGTCAGTATATTCCAATTTTGATTAATACTAGTTACAGTAATAATTTTATGGACGGTAAGATTGCTGATCGATTGGTCTGCCACATTGAAGATTGTGATAAATTTATAATAAAAGTTGCTAATGGATGTATTTTAATTTGTAATAGCAAATGTTCGAAGATAAAATTGATTATACAAGGCCTAGAGTTGCTTGTGAATTTCTTTTTGCTACCCTTGTAATACTTCAAAGTGATACTTGAAATTGAGTAGCTATCAACTCTATGTGATGTTTCTTGAATTTTTTCTAAATTAATCATGAAGTTGTTTATTAATGGAAAGTATGTGATCCTAAAGGGAAGACGTGGAAGTAAGGTCACAACTACCACTAGCCATTAGATGGAGAGGGTTTTTCAAAAGACTGCAATGACTACTACACCGAAAGGTCAACCTATTTCTCACACTAGTAAGAAGTGAAGATCATACTTGATCAATGAGTTGTGATGCATAACAGATATCCTCTAACTAAAGTGTTGAAAGAGAAGCTTCTAAAATTTGATGTTGTTCAGCCTTGAGGACAAGGCCGATTTGAAGAGAGCTGAATTGTTATTATTTTTTTATTTTCTGAGCTTTGAATAATATGTTATTGAGTTTGTCTAGCTCAATCAGAGTTCGATAGAGGTTTATTTGATATTTATTTATTTATCAAGAGTCTAAGTCTTAACGGACTTAAGGGTGAAACTCTGTAAATATGGAAATATCTATTTATTTTTACCTATCAATAAAATATTATTCTAATTTTTTTATAAACCTTAGGAGACCAATCCTAATCATCCATTTTCTCCCTCCTCTTGTAAGAGAAAACCCTAGCGTCAGTGTCTATTTTGCATGATACTATTCCTTTTTCTCAAATAATAAATATGCAATTTAGCTAAAGCATTACTCAAACACATGGCTAGTCAAAGTTATTTGTAAAATCTTTGTTTTCTTTCGAATGTTCGACATGCAGTCTGTGAATTATAGCTTTGATAAATGGCATTCTTCCTAGTTCTAAAGATTACCTTCCCTGTTGCATATTATTTTTCTTATCAATCATCAGTTGTTATTTTACTTTTCTTGTGGTTTCTTGACATTTAAATTTTTTGGATTATAGCTTGTGGTTTCTTGTGGTTCTCATAAACGGAGTCTATAGCTTGTGTTTGACATTATTGTCAGACTACTTTGATCTCTCAGATGATGGGGATTGAGGATTGAGATGCTTCACCATTAAGAAGTTGGAAGTATGCCAACAACAGAAAACGGAGCATGCGAGAATGAAGAAGTTTCTTGCACCTCTTTGCCCTTGATCATCTTTCTGGATCCAAGTCCAACGGTGGCGCCGCCGGCTCCGTCCACAGCAGCTTGAAGCTCCTGCAGATGACGGAGGCGAAGATGGATAGCCACGCGAGGAGGGGCGTGCCCAACAACACCAGGCCGACGGGCACCATCCACAGCCGCTCGTTGGAGTGGTGGAAGGATACAGCCCACCACGTCAACAGCGCGCCGCCGCCGATGCCGACGATGAGAAGGCAGCAGCTGGCGGCCAGTGCCGCCCAGGACTTGGCCTGTTCTTTTGCCTCGTGCGCCGGCTCGTCCGCGGAGGCGGAGCACGTCTGCGTCGTCGTCTTGGTTCGGTTGGCGGAGGTGGACGCCATCGGCCACAGTAAACGACGGTCGTGAGGCTAGGTGGTGCTGCTGCCACTGATGCTAATTGGAGAGTCATATTAACACGTTGGGTTCTCAGCGTCTTTTGCTGCTGCTGACGTTTCCTAATTTTGATATATTTTCACGTAGTTATTTTATGTATATGTATATATATATATATATATATATATATATATATATATATATATATATATATATATATATATATATATATATATATATATATATATATATATATATATGTAAAAACATGATAATGCAAAAGATTAGAAATATGACAGGTGGGGTGGGGTTTGAAATAATCGATTGAAACTGACAACACTGACATCAACTTTACAAGATGATGACCTTATTCGAAAAGAATGTACGTATAACAGAAAAATCTTGGCCATGCATGCTGACTGCCAACTTGCACTACTATATTTTGCTTCCAAATAATTCACGGGCAAGCATCATCTAAGATTTCTCTATAACGTTCAATAAAATATTAACCCGGTAATTACTCTTAAAAGTATTCCGAGCAAACCTATGTGTTAATGTTTAGACGAATGTTATTGGACGAGTTACTTACTGTGGTTCGCAGCGTAATGAGTAGGCTTTACTGTGGTTATGATTTTGGAACAGTCGATTTTATTTCTAGTTTCGAAATTATCTATCCTGGTCATACAGAACAGATGAAACTTCAATACTCGTGCCGCCCACTCCCACTTACACCCATCGACGTCAAGATTTGTCATATTGCTTTGTTAATTGACCAATTTCTTAGGATACATGATTACTCCATGACATTTAAGAGAGGATAATTCATTAGGATGGGTGTTTGGATCAGAAAATCCAAAAAGAATAATTTTCAAGTACTATCATATAAAAAGTATCTGTTTGTTTGTTTGTTTTGCTTATGGATGTGTAGGTCATAAGATCTATAAATATCCCATTAAACACCCGATGATGACTCCTTCTAAAAGAGGAGGTGAGGGTGGCAACGTCGTCGGAGCAATAGCCCTCTAGGCAAGAAGGCTCCAACTTGGCTAGCAGATTAGAGGAAGGTTTTGCTATATATGACACATAGATACACTGATAACTTAAGCTGCCTAATGGGTATTCTATCTAGATGGAAATTGAATTGAAACACTTTAGGACGTTGATACCGTTTACTCTAGAACCTACAATGCTTTCAGCAGTTTAGAGTTACAGGATGCCATTATATAGGACTGAATGATAATAAATATATCCAAGTTGAGGTGTTTGTATAACAAGCTTTAGACCCCTGTTCGTCAAATTAATCTGAAGTGTTGGGTCAAAGCAAAGGGTAAGTGGAATAACTAGATCTAGGATTCAAGGCAAACCTCTCTAACTACAAGGGCAAAAAGCAATAGTCTGAGCCTTTGAGTTCAACAAGAAAAAGGCTACATCTTAAAATATGCAAAGGCTTAGATGTAGGTGTAAGTGTTTGAGACTATCCCTTAAAGTTATTAGTTTAAGGGAAAGATATATAACATTCTTATTAATCTTCTTTCCATAAAAGTATTTAGTGTTGAGACCAACTTAATCTTTTTCTCATTTTGTTCAAGGTAGTAGGTATTAATTTTGTAATTAATACATTTGTAGGTAATTGTAACAATTGTAAGATTATAAACGTGATTCAGATTTGAGTCCAAATTTAATTAGGAGAATTCGGAATACTTATCCTATCTATCATAATATTATAATTATAAAAATTATACTTAATGTACGAATGAAATATGCTCATACAATACCAATTCACATATAACTTAGATTAAGCCAAGATAAACCGTAAACCACATCAATGGATTGAGCCAAGATAAATCATTAACCACATCAATGGATTGAGCCAAGATAAATCATCAACCACATCAATAGATTGAGCCAAGACAAAAATTCTTCAAAGTTATATATATCTCCACCTAGGTTGAACCTAAATGTTGGATCGATATATCTCCACGTAAGATGAAGTTATACCACCACCTACGTGGCAATCAAGTGGCTTCAAAAGCGATTTGTTTTGCTTCATGTTTAACATTTATGTAAGCCAACACAATTACAAAACCTAATCTAGATCCTCCATAGTTTGTATAACATTATGGGGTTCGGGATGGTACATTAAACCACTATAAATAGATATCTAAATTATCAAAATAATACAGAAGTTTCAGGGCAACTGATGAGGCTACATGCGATGCTTTTGACACACATTCCTGAATATCAAATTTGGGCATAACTAAAATATTTAGATATCATAAATGAATAAACAAAATTGATAATAAAAACTAAAAACTCATAAATGTAAATGAACTATTCAAAAAATAAATGAGCAATGCAAGTAACTAAAAAAATAAAATTAATATGTGATGAGCAAAAATAATATATAATGTTAGATAAAGCAATTAAAAAAATAAAAAGATAGTAATGAGGATGCTAACTCTATTTTCTAAACCATAACTTAGATTAATTTTTTAATTAGTTTGAGTAATAAATTGACAAATCTAGTCAAGGAATGGAAAAATATGATATGTGACTCTTGAAAGCTTTCTCTTCACTTAGGCATATCAAGTTAGGGTTCCTCACCTTTGAAGACTCTTCTCATTTAGATATCTCACCTATGAAGTGGTTATAAATATAAAGTATTAATTTTAAATTTTAAATTAATATTTTTTTTTATCAGTGACATTAAATATTTTAAAAATTATTTAAATTTTTAATATTGAAGCTTTATGAAAAATATGTCCCTTATTTTGATTATTTACTATCAAGAAAATAAAACTTTAAAGGAATATTAAATAATAATTAATATTCAAATATTATTTTATACTATAAAATATTTTCAATATCAACAGGCAAGGGTACAAATTTTTGATTCAATCATGTAACAGGTTCCTAATCGCTAGATTAGGAGGTAAATGTAATTAATACAATTCCTAATTTCATTTTCATGCAGGATTCATGAGCAAGAAATCCGACAGATAGATTCAGAGAAACAGGTAAAATAAATAAATTTAAATAAATTCATAAAGGAAAAGAAAAAGCTGTGTTAGAACCAAAGTTATCAAAGTAGTTAAATAATGTTTTATGGGCAGAACTGCAGAAAGTGTCTAAACATAATATCAGATTGTTTTAGACTCTATAGCCTCTTTTTCTTTGGTAATTACAACCACCACACCAATAACATTATCCAACTTGATAGTAGGACAAAATCAATTTATTAACCGCTTTTAGTGCTTTTCATCAATAGCTTTCCTATATCATATGAATTGAAACCAAATTGAAGTTGGACAAAAATTGTGATGACAGTTGTGTAAAAGAACAACTTATTAACAATAAAGAAAAAGGTCAAAATTTTCACAGATCCTGCATTCTTGCGTGGGCTGTTGTTATACAATGTGTTAAATAAGTAAAATCTCTTGTCAAGAGAAACTTCACATCAATGGTGGTACCCATCCCAAATCGAAGCATTCATAAAATAAGTAATGCAGGATGCATATCAACTATCTATCACACCCAAAATGTTAGATCCTAACAACTAACAAATGTAGAGGGAGAGAGTATATGTTGGATACTCAATAGTAAATATTACAATTTAGAATGTATCATCCTTTTGTTACTCTAGTACGTATGGGTATGATGCAAATCTCACCTAGTTGACAGATCAATTTGAATTATTTTGGGGAGAGAAAAACGTACCTTTACAATCCTAAGTTACATTTCAGTCCCCAACTTGTTGTGCCCTCTGTGATTAGTCCAACTTTGTCTAAAAACAGGAATAGAAAAGGTTAAGATCCCTAAAAAACAAATTTTGCGAATACTATGGAGATCATCACATCTTTCTCTATTCTCCATGCGGTTCCTTTGAACTGTCTTGGTGTACAGTTTACCGATTTGTTGTGCTTATGCGATAGTCTGCGACTTGGTTTGTGGCCGACGCTAGTCGTGGTGTTGCGAGCATAGCGTCCGTCACGGCCGATGGATAAAACAGCTTCATATCTCACGAGAACTGTTTGCATGTATATGTGAAACACTACAGATTCATAAACAACCATAATCTAATTTTCGTGTTCAATTATGAATTTTAAATTATCAGTTAAGTCTTGATGTATGGCTTTTTCTGCAAGGATAAGCAAGATAGATAGGATTTGATCTCAAATCCTTGCTATCAGCATTCAAGATAGGACATGTGACATCTTCCTAAATTAATAAAATCTCAATCTGGTATTCACACTCATTTGGTTTTATTAAATAATAATAATAAAACATAAATACATACCTAAACCAAACTCCACATATTAGTATTGGTTCTCATTGGATCTGTAAAATTCAGTATATAATTTTCTAACTCTCATATTATATATATATATATATATAGATTCCAGGTTAATAAATGGACAGATGGTTGCCTATTGATCACTATGCCTTTTTATCAACCAAAAAACGAAGTTAATCGAGTAATATACATAACATACACATCTACATTGTAAGGCACAAATGACATAAGATAGCTGTGTGACTGGTGGAGAAACTGCATAGATCCACCATACTTCACAGCTCAACATCTGAGCGTGTTGGAAAATCTAGGCCTTTTAGTGCAGGTATCTTTTCTAAATCTTCTGCTGAGAATAATGGGAGGAACCACAGCAACTTCTTTGTTCCGAAAACCTAAATTATATAGTAAAGAGATGAGATCATGAAAAAAATGCTCTGTCAGGGTAAATGATTAAGTACCTGTTCGAAGTTCTTCCTCTTTCCTAAGTCATACTTCCAGATAACTGCCTTCTTCTTCTCATAAACCTAAAGCATGCATATTGTATTTGGATAAAAAGAAAATGAGTCTATATGCTTCCACACTCATAACCACCTAAACACCTAAAAATAGCTGTTTGAATGTGTTTTTCTAACAAAAGGCAAATTCCAGTTTGCGTAATAAGCAATTTCAGAGTCTAATGAGAAACAAAATACACTCTCAAAAGTCATATATTACCTCTATCGTGGTAGTATTGCTCAAGACAAGAGATGTGTGCATGCCCACGAAACAGAGAAGGCTTAATGCAAAAGCTAAATTAAGAACTGCAATAAAGAACAGCCATAATAAATATACCACTGGAAAACTTGGAATAAAAGGTAAGCTCTTATTTTTTGGATGTAGGAATAAAGCTTACCAAAAGCTAGAAATGTAACCGCAAGATTGCCAGGTGAACTAGAATGTTTCCTCGCATCACCAAAGAACTTGACAAAATTTGGAAGCAAGACAAAGGTATCCAAAATCGTCTCCAGGAAAGTATATATCTGAGATTAAAAATTTAGAGAAGTGCATTTTGAGGGACAAAAATTCATATAACCATTTTTATAAACATCAGCAAACATTTACAACAATGAAGAAGCTTGCTACTTGACTGAATGTTGCAGATAATCATTAGCAAGTGAAATCATGTAAACCAGTTGTAAAATGAACAATGACTATAAAACAAACTGCAAAGAATGACCACATATATGACTTCCATCCTTTTGCGCAGCAGAAGATGTGATCCTCTGTGCATGTGTATGTGCCCACATTTGTTGTTAATGAAAATCATCAAGGATTAACTGATAGGTCTAAACAAATTGTAATTCCAGGATCATACCATGTAATTGAACTAATTATTGGATAAAAATCAAGTCACCAATTTAGCTTCACTTCCACCTAGAAACCTCATACTTGAGCATGGAAATCAAGTCTTTGGTGAATGTCCATCAGACAAGTGATTTAACTGTTAGCTCTGTGCACATATTTGGTTATTCAGTCTCCATCTTCCTACACATTCTACCTAAATTTCCATAATAGAAATGTCTAAACTAAAATTTTACAGATACAAATACAGAATTACACAGAATAGGTAAGGAGATGACTAAATTAATCTCTAGGACAATTTTTTGAAGTAGAAAGACAGAATGGTATGATCGATTTGTATTCTGGATTGAAGATCAGAATTTACAAAATTGAACAGTAATTAGCTTTCACATAAAGTAAAAGCTAGCACATTACGACATCCTACTCAAGCGAACCAATGATTCATGAATCAGCAGCAGCATTTTTAGACAAATCTAAAGAAACTTTAATTTTTGGTTCTTACTCTGCGACAAATCAAGGTTTTCTATTCACCACAAAATTTTCAACGATATCAACTAGTACAAATTTAAACAAGGATGCAAATGTTTCCAGCCGTTGTCCTACAAAATCTCAGGTTGAAGGTCTTTTTACCTGTTTCATGCCTTATTGGCATTGTACAAAAAAGGCTGGAAACATTTGCATCCTTGTTTCAACCTCACGTGGCTCATTATGGCAGTAGAAAGCTCCATTTTGAAGTCTATAGGCATACAAGCTCTTAAAACTGAAATTTTGTGATCCAAAATAATTTGAGATCAGAAATGAGATCACTGGATCAAGCAATATGGATCCAAGGTCCAGGTTAGGATAAAAAGGAACTAGAATTATTAAATTCATAAAAATAAAAAATCATTAATTTGAGACAACAAATTTTAAGTAAAAAGATTAAAGAGCTCACAAAACAATATGAAGTAAAAAATACTAATATTTTTTAGATCTATTAATAAAAACCCATAATATGATAACAAATGAAATTTTACCAATCATTTATTTTTCATTTGACTTAAAAAATTATTGCAATTTTCAAAGATCTCTATTTCACAAAGTATCAACTCCATCGTATCCTATAATAATATTCAGTTTCCCAAAACCATAAATTCTTTTCAAATGCCATCTTGTAGAGTTGTTCTTGGTCATGCATTAAATCATATTCATTGTTTACAAACTGAACTTCAAAATTCAAGCAATGCATGGACAGAACTTATCATCCAAAATCTAACGACCTGATGTGTAGTAGAACATGCATATTGAAAAATACTAGACATACCAGAAATAGGAGAAAGAATTTGTAATTGCGAGCCCCTACACAATTAACAACCCATACGCAATGATGATCCATCTTAAGCACGCATCTTTGACCTACAAGAATCAGATGACTGAAAATGAACAACCACAGAAGTCAAGAGGCCTGTTTTAAAATATGAGTGAAGAACCGTCCATCATTGAAGAAGATGTTATGACCAAATTCAGAAACCGCAATTCCTAGCAATTACTGAACATTGTTTTATTACTCAATCACTAATATCCAACAAACTACCTGATATTAAGTTATATAAAATCTGCATATTAAGTATAATTTGTTAAATTATACATTAAGAAAAAATAATTAATGATTGATATAGTGCAATGACAAATTCTTACTGGCAGTTCATCTTTTATAGCATAAAAAGAGGACTTTGAGAAAAAGTTCAAGCAAGTACTCGCAAAGATAAACAATGCTGGGAAAACAAAAACTAATTAGTTCTACGAACAATCAAATAGCAAGAACAAGACTAACATACAAACAGAACAGTGATGGCAACGAGGAGGTTTGCCATTTTGACAACGAGCGCAATATCCTGTATGTGGTCTTCTTTCTATTCCCTCTGGAGTGGAAGATGTAGAAGCTCTTGTTTCAGGAGCAATATAATCAGACAGTGTTGCAGAAGCAGTTCTTTCCAAACCCTCTTCATCAAGTAAAGGCCTCCAGTTAGCAGGAACAGCACCAGGATCATGAAAAACTACCATAAAATAACTCCATATTAACAATGCAAGCTGCAGAGAAAAACACGGTCTTGAATAATTTGCAAACAAACCTTTTCAGTTATAGCATCCACAATAATGATGACAGCTAGATGAGCAATTATAAGTTGAATTTAACAAAGTTTAAGCAAAGACAAGTAGATTTATCTATTACTCAAAATAAGTCATCCTACACAAAACACCATCATGATCTTGCACATGACAGGAAACATTTAATGTTACTTGTGTAAGTAAACATGTAAATAGAAAAACACTTTAAATATTCACAAGGTGAAAGGACAGTAGAAACAACCACATTCGACAATGTTTATTTTACAGAGATTCACACAGTTGCAAAAGATAAATTCTGCTAAGGTTGATCAAGTACATCTTTGTCTCAAGACCCTTGGCTTTATAATATACATTTCCAATACAAACCTTCATTTATTAATTGTAGTGTGCTGCCTACAGATGCTAAGATTGATGTGCTAATCCAATCTGGGAGCTAGAAATACCAGTTGTTATTGGATATGTGCATGTCTGATTTGGATGCTATAAAAGCTGTAGAGATTGCTAAGTTTCCTAGTGATGACACCTGGATATGGAAGGGTCACCCTTCTGGGAAAGCTACTTCAAGGGGTGCATTTATTCATCTAAAGAACCTAAATACAAATACTTCAGAATGTTGGTATGGCTGGCGTGATCTGTGTAGCCTTCCCCTTAGGCCGTTATTCCTAGAATTCACCTCTTCTATTGGAAACTTCTTCACCAAAGACTACCTACTACTGATAGACTTCGCCACTTCAATATGACCTTTCATACTATTGAACATCTGTTTTTTACCCGTTCCTTTTCCAACCAATTATGGTATTGGTGGCAAAACAATCTCCAATACACTTTTGAATATAAACTTATCTGGTTTCAGGGTGATTGACTGAAAGAAGGGACAATCACAGGATGGGGAAAGTTAATACAGGCAGTCATTGCAAACCAACTATGGTTCATTTGGAAATCAAGGAATAATGCCCTCTTTAATAACTCAACACCTTCCATTAAGTGTGTTGGGGTTCAGGCTCTGGCTCACACTGGCTATTATGCCAGATCATCTGTCTAAAGACTCGATACTAACCAAAACTCTACATCTTCAATGGCAAAAATCTCCTGTAGGCTAGTTTAAATTAAACACTGATGGATCTTGTTCTTTGCAAGATGGAGGAACTGGCTTCATTCTCCGGGACCCTCGTGGAAGATGCAAAGCAGCTGGACTTCAGTATATATGCAGCAGCTCAGCACTACAGTGTGAAGCAAAAGCTGTAGAATTGGGACTCCAATATGCACTCAACAATAGTTACGTCAATTTACAAATTAAGACAGACTCCATCACATTAGTAAACCTGCTCAAATCAAACTAGCAACCCCCATGGCTAATCAAGCATTCAGTTAATGGCATCAAACATCAATTGTTACAGCTTAATTCCCATGCCATTTTACATGGCTTTAGAGAATGTAATTTAGCAGCACACTGGGCTGCCAAAAACTCCAGATCTGATAAGCTTTCTGTCATATGGGAAGACCTTTTCTCTCATGATCTGTATGTAACTATCCAAAACGACCTCAATAGGTCATTTGGTAGAATTGTTAAATCTTAACTAATGTTTCTTTTTGCAAAAAGAAAAAGATAAATTCTGAAAAATCTAGAAGCATATCAGTGAACTCTAATGCAACAATATGAAGCTTGTCTAGAGGAAACCGTGTTCATATAATAACAAGAAAATGTCCACCTGCCTACCTCTTCCCTTCTGAAACCTTAATATTGAACATGCAGCATAACATCATAATATAACTTCCAAGACATGGAACCTACAGTATCCATCAGTAACCCCTTGATTCTGCAACTTTTAGCTAAGAATGCCGAATCCTACAATAAAATAACCTCACTTATGCATTTCTACAATTTCCTACTTATACTTGAATTACTTTTTCTTTAGGAAGAGCCTCTCAGTAAAAGCATGTCTGAGGTCCCCAAGTACCCATTAATCACTAATTCCCTTGCAACATCCCTGACTGGAGGCATAAACCTTCTCTACAAAAGCACATTGTGTCTTCATAACTCTTTCAAAAGCAAGCAAAATACAATTAATTCAGCACAGATTAACCAATACTCGGTATAACACATGACAACATTTAGAGATTAAGCATCATGACATCTAGATTATAGTTTCTGAAACTTGTCCAATCCAAATTACTCTAGCATAATATGAAAAAGATAGCTGTTTCTTACCCTCTCCAAGCACCTCCGAATTATTTAATATTATTAACATTTAACAGAATGAACAACCAAGTGATGATATCCAACTCAAACAATATGACCCTGCTCATTTCTAATAAGAAATCCAGCTCCATACTTATAAGACAGGCTCACGATCCCCATCAGAATTGATTCCAACAATTGGTTGTACTGGGGGAATGGAATCTACTGAAAGCAAAGTGTAAAATTTAAAATCTTCCAGTCTCTGAACTCCCAAAAGTCCAGCCATTCTATCTCACCAGGTACAACACTCTGTATTCTTGTTATTAGCTTCCATTAAAACAAGCCAGTCATCTGCATAGAGACAATTGAATGTCAGACCACCTCAATCTGCATCCTGTTAGAGCATCACATCTCATTTTGCTGCTCAATAACAACCTGGACTAGACATATAAAGAGGAGGTGAGGAGAAAAGGAATCGACTCGTTTGACCCCTCTGCAAAGAAAACCAAAAAGGGGAAACCTTCACTAGCACAGCATAGGCAGGAGCACTATTAAGCTGCAACATATCTACATTGTGTCCTTTTCTCAGGCCCTTACCTAATAACCCAATCGATTATGCCTATTGTTGGGCCTTACAAAAAAGTCACCATTAGTTTTACCTTTCTGTTCGAAATATCTGATCTTGAGGCGGCTTCACAAATATCCACGCCTGCAACAATTACTATTTCTTCTTTTGGTTCGTTGGGCAGATAAAATTTCAATTAGGAGTTATGACAAGTAAGAGAATTCCTCCCAACATTGGTTACAAGGGTATTGGACATTGAGTATAGTTTGGATTCCGCGTACCAGTAGATGGAAGACGACAATGATGACAGAGGCAAGGACAGAGACGGGGAAGCCGTGAGAGAGGCGCGGGCCCCAGGCGACGACGACTACCGCGTAGTAAGAGAGGGTGACGATGGCGAGCACCAGAAACACCATGAAGGAGCCGAGCACCCGGAGGGCCGAGCAGAGGCGGAAGGGGTTGGCAGAGCGGCAGCAGTCCATGCGGGCGAAGCGATCCGCCGCCCGCCGCGGCGAACTGCGGCTCACCGACCCCGAGGCGTAAAACAGCAGCCTCCTCGTGCCGCTTCCCGACGGGAACAGCCGCTTCCAGATCTGCGCAGCCAGCTTCCCCCTCTCGGCCCGCAGGACGGTGGAAGAAAGAAGAACTAAGGGGGAAGACGAAAAGGTCGAAAAGGAATTCCACTAAAGGTAAAATGGTCGGAAGCCGACGGCCATATTTACGTGCGAGCCCCTAAATCCCCGATTACGCATCATGCAACCATTGATGATCATTGGGCTTTGGTTTTGGGTTCGTGTTCGGTCTGTCTCCTGGCCATGGGCTTATATGGGCCTGTACCGACAGACACCGAAGTGGGCCTCATATTTGATGAAGTTTGATAGGATTTGGGTGTTAGTTAGTATGGAGGATAGTGGCATATGTTAATGAGTATAACCCGAATAAGTAAATGGTTATATCTTGAAGAGGGCAAATAGAAAGGGTTAGGAAGAACAGGATAGTTAATATATTTTGTAATTAAGGGTATTATTGTGATTCCGTGCTGTTTTAAGCTTGTAATTAAGGATATTATGCAGTTGCATGTGCTTACTTAATAAGATGAATCTTATTTTATTTTCCAAGAAAAGGATTTGGGGTGTTAGTTGGTGAGAACAGTGATGGGTTCTTCTTCACAGAAGGTGGTGAGACATTGGCAACAGACCAGAATGAAACTGCCCATAATTTCTCGATTCCATATTCTTGTTCGTATGGATTCATATTCTTCTCGGATGTATCAATATCATCATCCAACTCGATCCTATCGAGTGCTTTGGCGTCGGGAGATGCTGAAGCGCTCCATTGGAAGAGGTACTACGGTCATGTGATACTACTGTATACGGACGTGTGATTTATTGTTTCATAATAATTATAAATATATATAAATATTTATTATATTTATTACAGCGATGTTACTGTGTCTGACACGAAGTACAATCCATTCACGTGACGTGGTGACTACTTTATGGAACTCCAGTTTGGCACTGACAACGCTCGCAAACCCATGCACACTCTCGAGTCCGTGCTTTATTCGTGTCTCAAATCCAATATAAATTTCGTATCACCATATAAAATTACACCAATAATTTTGAAGAACAAAAGGCTGCGTGGGTAATTGTATGAATTTTATTGATAAAGGAAATAATATCAAATCCTTAAAAACACGCATAGAAGACTTTTCCCACCTTTCCTCTGAGGAAATATCTCCTGAGGGATACAAACTGTTTCCCTTTTCCTTTTTTTTTGGCGGCGAGTTTCTTTTTTCTCCCTAATTTTTTCTTCTTTGATAGTAACGCTCTTAATTAGATTTGGCATTCCTCCAGATCTCCTCAAGCTCTCTGGCGAAGGCCTTCTGCCGGCCCACAACGATGGTAATGTGATCCTTGTCGTCGACGACCGTAACGCGAGCTCGCGGGATCTTGGACTTGACGGCGTAGCTGCACTCCAGCGGGAGGAGCTCGTCGTCTCTCCCATGGAACACCGCGACGTCGCAGCTTAGCCGGTCCCTCACCTCGTCGAGGTACCCCTCCATCTTGCCGGCGCTGCCGCAGATGATGTTGTGGAGAGTGTGCCACGAAGCGTGGTGAGCGTGGCAGAAGAAGCCGTCCATTAGGTACGTCCTAACCCTGCCAGTTAAACACACCACATTTACTGATCAGTACATCACATTTACTCGTGGATGTGGGTGGACCAGCCGCTTCACCGGTGTCTGGTGAGACGGTGAACTACTCATACCAACAGGGGCGTCGTAGGAAACCATGGTGGTTCCCTTAAGTTAGCGGCATTCTTAGGTCATCCTCATCCAAGTCTTCGTGTATTATTGTATGATTCAGTCCATGGGACGACGCCAAACATGTTTTCGGTGGACATCCTCTCTACATCTCACGAGTATTATTATGGGATCGAGCAACTTGGTGTATAGTCAACTACCTGTTACGTGTTGCGAACTTGAAGATACGCTCCCACAGGCGGTGGTGCTTGCACAGGATGAGGCACACCGTGCGGCTGATGTGCTCGTACCAGCAGATCACCGACGAGCCGAATGTGATCGGTGGCCACACCCGTCGCGGCGCCACTCGCCGCAGGACGTATTGCGTCCCCTGCTCCCCCTTCGGCACCGGGAAGTACGGCTGCCGATGCTCGATGATCAACAAGAGAACACCAAAGAACGAGATGAAATATAGCTAGCAGAGACGTCGGCTGGGTTACCGGCGCGAGGATGGTGAGGGATTTGACCGCGCCGGGGTGCTTGACGGCGAGGGCGAGCGCGAGGAGAGAGCCCAGAGAATGTGCTACGAGGTGGAAGGACTTGACGTTGTAGCACTCCAGGACGGACTTCTCGATGGTCTCGACGTGCTCTCTTAACGTGTACAGCGAGTCCACCGGCTTGGGGCTCTTGCCGAACCCCAGCAGATCCACCGCGAGCAGGCGATACCTCGCCCGGGCCTCGTCGCCGAAGTTGGGGAACACCGTCTCCGTCCAGAATGCTGATGAGGATATGAATCCATGGATGAACAGCACGTCCTCCTCTGCCATGCTTCCATCTAAGCCGCATTGCTTATCATATGACCGTCACGTTAGATTTACCTACTGTGGAACTCTGGTTCAAGGCTAACCTTTGGGGCATTCGGCATGGACGAAGAGAGTGTCGCGCGAGCCGGACGGGGAGCAGCTGTCGCATGGACAGTCGGACCAGGAGCGGACGGGGTGCGACTTCTTGCTGCCCATCTTCCCCTGTAGCATCTGGATTATGGTGGAGTTGACGGTGACAGTGGTGGCGGCGGTTACAGAGGACGGCGACGTGCTGCGCCGCCACCGGATGAGTTTTCGCCTGCGGAGCTCGTCGAGGACAGTCTTGGAGGTTTCGGAGAGGAAGGAAGGGCGGGAGTAGAGAGTATCGGAGATGTCCTCGAGATGGAGCTTGGTGGAGGAGATCATGGAGACGACGAAGATCTTGCTACTGCCAGAGATGATTCCACCCGGCGAGGAGGAGCAGTAGCAGGGCTTCCACTGCGCCTCCAGCGCATAATCCGCCAGCTTGTAGAAGAAGCAGAGGAGCACGTCCACCACGTCCAGCAGAGTAAAGACAACGAAGCTGAGCACGTCGTTGGCCACCCGCCCCGCCACCACCAACGCCGTCCTCACGGCTCCGCTGCCCATGACCGAATCAAGAGCTGCTAATCTTCCAGTTACAGTGATGAGCTCGGCCGTCCAAAACAGAGCACTATACTCCTTGATGATGGCAACTCTCAGCAAAGGGTAGGAGACAGAGAAGAACTGCAGCCAAAGAAGCCTGCTTGATGTCCTCGGAAATGGGCGATCGCAACCATTCCAACGGGCCAAACCACGCAGAGAATGGGGTGGGGATTGACGGAGAATATGGATATCAATGATTTGGGAAGTAAATGGACGTATGTGGAGAGTGAGAGGGAGATTCATGAGACGATGTCTTTCATTAAAGTCCATCGTCGAACAAGGAAACTGGGTAGGTGGTGGTTGAACTCCCAAGCTGAACACTTCCATTCTTGTGCTTTGCCGTGTTTTGTGCAGACTGTGGATTGGAACCTCCTGCAAGCCACGTGATTGGGAAGAAGATACAAAGAAAACGACGGCCCGTCGTGATTGCAGTAAGTCATGACTCCAATTCTTCAACCAATATAACTAAATGTGATCTTACCGTAGTCTCATACTTTGGGAATCAACGTCAGTTCGAGCGCCGAGATGGATGCATATGTCGCTCTGAATGCTGAATGTAATCTTATTAGAATCCCCATTTTGAGCACTCGGATAGGTGTCATCTCATAAAGTTGGTCACTAATCTTTACCAGTACAAACTCTCTTAACTTTCTTATGGGGATGTACCTAAAAAAGGCAAGATCACTGAAATCGCTATCGGCTCAAAGAAGCCTTGACTCGACGCTCTTCAACTAATACAAGACCAAACATCATCAAGTCCTCTTTAGCCCACCACAGTGGATGTCATCTCCTAAGGTTAATCAGTAGTCTTTACTAGCCCGACCACTTTAAACCGTGAGGAATTATCTTAGTTTTGCCTTATTCGGGAATGAATAATTACAGAATAATTCTAGGATACTTAAATTGCCACAAATGTGGACTTGTTCTTTCTTCTCTATTATCCTTTTTTGATAATTACTATTTGTAATCTCATTTTGTGACCCGCAAATGGAGCATAGGGACATCGACAATGAAGATGAAATAAGGGACGTGAAGAAGAAAAGAAAAGTAAAATAAAATTTAGAGCTATAAATATTAAAATAATATTTTATTATTCTTTAAGAAATTATCAATAACGAGAGGTTGTCACAGGTAAAAAAAAGAGGCTGTGAATTATTTCCCCCTCTATTGAATTGCTTACTAAGAGACAATGGATAAGAAGTGGACATTATTGCAGTAACAAGGACAAAGGGGCACTACTGAAATGTAGAGGAAGAAGTAAAAGCTCAAGTCCACATCAGTTATCTACGAGTAGCTAAGATTTCCTATTGTGATGCAGTTCATTGAATGTGTGCATTCAATTGCGACATGTTGTTGTTGTTAGCATTATAATTACTCGATGTTCATTAAATCGTAGAGTTACCGGGCTGCTTCGTGTATGAAGGATTTGTAAATCCACACTAATAAAATCGTAAAATTTGAACTATTTGAGATGTTATATGAATCTTTATTGATATAGAGATCCATCCATAAACTATGCTATTTATGGATCCATAATTCATGATCATATGACTCAACATCTATGAGCTACGCTATAGAATGGCTTGATCTGAAGATATATACATGTTATATTGGGGAGAAGAATAAATACTTTAAAGTGTTAAAGTAGATCTAATTGGACTTCATGTTTACATATATATCATTGACCTAAGAGTCTTTAGTTTTAGTTATAGTCCTAAGGCTTTTATTAGTCATTTGTTTTGTTGAATCTTAAGCCCTTTATGAATAAGGGGCAATTTAATGCTCAAAATCAAAAGAAAAAGAGTGAGATAGGATAGAGGCAAAAGAGGATGAGATACAAGTGTTTGATTATTAATGTAATTCTATCTCTAAAGTTTATCGAATCTCATTATATCTTTTTAAAATTTTAAGATGAGATATGAGCAGGCAAGATTTGATTTGAATGAAATAAATTGATAAAAAAAAAGTAAAGGGATTAAGCCCTTATAAGTTTGAATGAAGATGAATTGCATTAGAGATGTACTTTGTGTGAGATAAAAGCATATGAACGGCTGAAGAAACAATATTTGTGTGAGATGTACTTTGTGATTCTATTCTCCCGTCTTCTCAGGTAGAGGGAGGGGACGGAGAGTGATGAAGCATGGCCCAGGCAAGAGTCCGTTCTCTGGATTCATGTAACCCATTCTCCATCAATTCATTTACTAGCATTTCTCTGCTCTGATCTCTCTGCTTCGCCAGGAAGGTCAAACCTTAGCTCCATTTATATCACTGAGATGTTGTCTCCTGTCAGAACCAGTTCAGTGTAGGTAATGCTGCACTATACATCACCTTCAAATTAGTTGAATTGGATATAAAATATTTCAGGCTTGTATCTTTAATTATTTGTCTTTATTTTATCGAATGTTGTCGAATGTAATCAGGTGTCATCCCACTAAATCAGAAGCATGAAACCCTATCTGTAGCTACTACTACTATGTTGATGCTGAGCATTTCCTGCTGCATTACTTTTACTCTGCTTATTACCAAGCTGAAGCTATGAACAAGAAGAAGCTACCATCTCCTAAATTTTTGAATACACATTGAAGTACATAAATGGCCCAAAGATACATATTCTGCATGTCATACAAAGCATATCACGTCCAAGCTTCTCTTCCTTCATCCAAATTTACAAGCTTTGCCTGCTTCTTAGGGCACCTACTTAGTTGAAAAATAGGGCGACTGCAAAACTTCCTCACTACCTTCCTAAAACTCACCCTATCCATCATACTTTCCACATCCCCATATACATATCCACACTGACACTCATCTCTTGTGGCATCTAATTCATTTGTCATTTCAATTTTAGGCTCAAAGCTGCCTTCACTGCTACCCAATGATGGTTCACCATTGAACAAGAGTTTGCCTATAGCGACTTTATCAAGGGCATAGATGCCTAGAATTTTCTCATTGGTGCACAGAGCATATTTTTCTGAAGGTTTAGATAATGTTGCTTCATCCTTGTCACTTGGAGATTCAGAGTACGAACTGAATGCGATGGCCGCAAAAGATGCCTCTTCTCTTTCTCGCAGCGTCTTTATGATCAATGTCTTGAGGAAGTTCATCACTTGGACAGCATGGATCAGTTCAGTTAATGGATCAGCCATCTGAAAAATAGACATGAAAAAGTCCTTAGTATAGATTCACTCTGCGTGAACAGTACTCAGCTCTGGTAACCTGAGTCATGTTAGGTGCAAAAACCATTGCAATATTTCGAGCATTCATCTTATTGTAGTGTTCATGCTCCACAACATCTGCCATCAAATTAATGGCCCAGTCAAGCAATGCTGCTTCAGTTGGTGGTAGCATCCTTGCAATTTCAGAGCACACTTCTTCAGTGTTGCAGTGCATCACCTGATCTGGTGTCAGTGAGTCGAGTACTCCTCTGGGTAACTCTCTAAACCATGCCTACAGCAGCAAAAGAACTTCTGATCAGCTAAATACTAAATGAATTGTTCAAAAAGAACCAAAATACATTTGAATTTTTCAATCGCAAACAGAATTAAATTTCATCTGCACAACATTTTTGTTTTCTTAATTCTGTAATCTAAGATTGGTAGATCCAATGGCTCTATGCATTGATTGTCTCTTATTCCTCATTTACTATAAGAATTGAAGTCTTTTGATCATGTTTAGTGCCAAATTCTGATGTGTAAGGAGGTTATTAGAAATCAAGCAAAGAGTAAGAAAATAGAGATATAGCAACTTCTTAAACATCCATGCAACAGTAGAAAAATACACAAATACTATCATGTACATATTGGAGTCTCCTTCAAGGTTTGAAATAGGTAGTTGAAAAAAATTTATGTTAGACTAACTTTTAGATAAATAAAGATAATAAAATTGAACATTTTTAGACTTGATGCAGAAGAGTACTATCACTGGGTTTGAATGGAACAAACAGAAATTTGTAGGCTCATGGAATATTAATATATAATCATTGGCATAAGTATTTGCAATAAGAAGAGTTGTTCAAAGTAATGTTTGCAATACCACCGATAGTACAAATGGTATTTCCTGGTCTGACATGTTACTGGTGTACGGACCATGGTAAACAGAGTGGTATGTCTGGTACCAGACCTATACCACATGGTATGCCTAGTATATGGTTGGTACAAGACCACTCGATACCTATATAGTTTCTTTTTTCAACCTTTTTAGGTTGTCTTTGAAACTTGGTAGATACCAGCATATCGAGTGTTGGTACATTGCCACGGACTTATAGGTACTAGTCCAAACCCTGATTGGTATAGTCTTGATACATGAAATTGTGAACCTTGACTCAAGGAGAACAAGAACATTCTAGAAATTGAAAAAGTTTCTGAAACAGGAAATTCACTTCTTTTGAATCAATCTATATTCTTTATTTTGAGAAAGTGCAAGAAATCGATCTTAACGCTTAACTCTACTTCAGAACACCCCCAGTACAAAAGAATGTATATTTGTGTTCACAAAATGAATGATCTTAAATCAGGAGATGCTTAGCAAATCAAAGATAGCTTAACTAAAAACTCAATTCTTTAATAAAGTTGGATGTTTATAACACCTTTATCAATCCTGCTAGACAATGCAGATCAGTTCCATGTAGTACAATTCCTCTATTCAGTTGTTCTCTGAGAAACACTTCTTGGCTATTCTCAGCATTAATTCTGAAAATTCCTTCCACCTTCAAGAAAATAAGGAATTCTATGGATGAATATGTATCCAATATATACATACTAACATACATACATACATACATACATACATACATACATACATACATACATACATAAATATATATTTATATATATTTATATATATTTATATATACATGTACATGTACATGTACATATACATATATATATATATATATATATATATATATATATATATATATATATATATATGCAAGAATGAGCTAACCTGTAGACCTCCTTGTAAATACAAATGCCTTTGCATTGACAGTAGAATCGTTGGAACGCTGTTTCCTCTTTTATCATAGGAGCACTGCATAGATTCGACA